>NW_013530507.1:5431621-5484947 GCF_000836235.2 Papilio xuthus | reverse complement strand
GGTTTTAAATTTTTAAGATCTATGTGTGTTCTGCAAAATATTAAGTTGTTGGGCTTCAGGCTATTTGTATAAAAGTTTTATGTAAATAAAGATTATTTATTACAGGATTATATTTTTTTTATTTAACAACTAGCTGTCGCCCACGACTCCGTCCGCGTGGATATATAAAAAAAAACTTAAACAGTGTAGCCCACCCATTCATCCATCCACATCACATCCATCATACTCATACTCAATATGCTCACAAAATTTCATGAGAATCGGTCAAGCCGTTTCCGAGGAGTATGGGAACGAAAATTGTGACACGAGAATTATATAAGATAATGTGGCGAGTTCCGCTATCACAAAAAAAAAAACAAATGGAAAAAAAAAATATTTTTTATATTTTAATTTTTGAACTTAAAAATGAATTAAAGCTTAATAACTATTTCACATAAAGGCACATAATTGTAAATACAAGTCTTTCAAAAATGGATTTAAAATTATTGGAAAATAATTAGGTAAGGAGCATTATTAAGAAAAAACTGACACAAAGTTCTGCTTGTGATACATGAATGTGTACAATTTAAGATGTATATAATCACACTTGCCTTGTGTTAGGATCAGCAGAGACGTATGTGCGTGTGGCTGACCACTGTCACCTTCCCCTCGTCCTGCAGGTCGCGGAGTGCCTCATCCAGTTGCTCACGAGACACCATCTGAAAACACATTATTTTATGGTTATAAAAAAATTGACTTATTAAATAAAATGTAATTTAAAAAAAACACATAATATAGCTTTTGCAAGCGACTTCGTCTGCTCGGAAGTCAAACAAAATAAATATGACCTTAATAAGTGGCCAATATATTCTTTTACACTACATTTATAATATTAGGAAGTTATTGGTATAGGTAATTAAAATGAATGTATGTATGGATGGATATATAATATTAGTAAGATTAAAAATAGCAGTTAACTAACAAGTTGTGAGGCAGCATTAACATCTTGCAGCAGTTTAGCATGTGTGATGGTGTGAGGTTTGGAGTATGGCTTGATGAGTTCCCGCAGCGCAGCCACGAGGTCAGCTCGCCGGCGCCGCGCCGCCGCACCCAGCCCTGTCGTCAGGATGCCCACGTCGATACGACCTGATGCAGGGTCTGTTGCTGATTGCTTTAGAGCTTCGCGATGCAATCTGGATTCGATGAAACAGTATAAAATATCAGATTATAGTGTATTAACTTTTGCCCACGTCTTCGTCTGCTCGGAATAAAAAAAATAGTAATAAATATTGTCCTTGTATTTAGTTACAATGATGGTTGCTTTTTTTTAATAGAATGGAATTAATTCTTAATTCTTTGACATATGTAAGACACAATATTTGTATTAGTGAATATTCGATGTGAATTCAACTTTAAAAAAATCGTTTAAATTGCTATTTAAAAACTTACCTAGCGGCTTCATCTACGTCAAT
Organism: Papilio xuthus; assembly: GCF_000836235.2. Taxonomy (NCBI): domain Eukaryota; kingdom Metazoa; phylum Arthropoda; class Insecta; order Lepidoptera; family Papilionidae; genus Papilio; species Papilio xuthus. The sequence continues at coordinate 5,483,496 of NW_013530507.1, read as the reverse complement.
AATTTCAACAATAGGCGAGAGTCTGACGCGCGCGTGCGCCTCCGCGAGCCGGATGAGGGACTCCAGCTGTCGCGGGTAGGCGGAGATCTGACCGCGGCCGCTGCCCACACGTCTGTTACAACAAATTTAAGTTAGCCACTGCGATTGGGTTTGTCTGTGGATATAGTTTCGCCATTTCGGCGAACTTAGGTGGCAAAAATCGCGACAACTGTTGTATTGTTTAGGTCATACCAATAAACCACATCACAGAAGATTTAATTAGTATTCGGAATGAATGATAAATGTCAGAGGTCTAGTTTTAGATCTATTCTATCTTTGCCAAAATTATTTAAAAATACTTTTAAATACTATTAGGCCAATTATCTGTTTTTTTTTAATTAACTATCGTACCTCATATCGACGTATGCGTCAATAAGTCGCTGCTGCGCTGGCTCACTGAGTACGGGCTGTACGTACTCCTTGGCGTACGCTATGAAGTCGCGCATCACGCCCGTGCTCTGCAACATATACACTAACTGTGGGTTTCTCAGATTATAATCTCTGTATAAAACATATATCATCTTTGACAAAACAGAGATAAAAAAAATATTTGAAACGGGGATTTTGGCCCCAGAAACCTAAGGAAAATTATCTTATCTGTACATAAAAGTTAGTCACATTTTTATGTACAGTCAGCTGCATTAAAATGTATACATTTATAAAGTTCGAGAAGCTTGTATACGTCTAATACTCGTATAATATAGTATAATAGCATGTATTCATCGAACGACGATGAATACATACTATAATTAAAAATATGGTTTTGGTCTATATTAGAACAGAAATGTATACAAGTTTCTTTGCAAATGTATACATATTTATGGAGCTGATTGTACAATAAGTATGTAAACTTATGTATATTGTAACTTACAATGTTTTCCTCGTCTTCCTGTGCGTCGGCGGGATCCTTGTAGTAAAGAGAGACGAGATGCGCAGCCAGCCGGCGGTCAAACACCTCGTCCTGCGGGTCCAGTACTAGGAAGATCAAGTCGAATCTGGAAACAAACACACATAACGTTAAAAAAAACAATATTTTTTTTTATTATGAGATAAACGAAATTAGGAAATTAACGCTATTTACTTTTTTAATAAAATAAATTTTACCGAAGACACTTTTAAGTATAAAATACAACGATAAAAGCATGAATTATTCTAGTGTTTTTTTTAATTCTAAATTAGATTTCTAGATTATTTATATACCTTGACATAAGTGTATGCGGTAGTTGTACATTTTCAACGATAGTTTTGTTCTTATTCCACTGCGACTCCGCGGGATTGGCGGCCGCTAGTATGGAGGTGCGAGCGTTCAGTTGACAGATGATACCCGCTTTTGCTATCGATAGAGTCTGCTGCTCCATCACCTGGAAATTATTTCAATTGCAATCAAGTAAACGCTATAAAAAATTAAATTGGTATATTTATTCTTTGTCCTTAACCTAAGTTGTTCTTACAAAGGAGGTTTGTGCTTTGAGAAATTTAAAAATAAAGATTTTGTTACATTTAGGGTCTTCGTAAACAATGAAACGTAAATCTTCGATACTATTATTGTTAACTTGCGTCGCGTACCGTGAATCGTCGACGCGAGTCGTAATACGTAAGTCACTTAGCGAATATATTAAAACCCGGTTTCGAAGATTTACACCGTTTTTTTAGTTAAGATTTTTAATGTTATTGATGTAAATACTAACTTCGTGCAATACACTGCGCGTTGAGTCGTTCATTTTGTCAAATTCGTCGATGCAGCAAATACCGTTGTCGGCCAACACTAGCGCTCCACTGAAATACAAAGTAAATAGTTAAATTACAGAATGATTTAACCATGTTTCTCTCTGTTTTTCATAACCCAAATTCGTATACAATTATCGTTTCTTTTTTTAATTATTACGTGTAAGAAGTGTTCCAATATCGTCTAATGAAAGACCATAATTTCTGCCTATCCCTCTGGGTCAATGGATTGTTATTTTTATTTCATTAATGATACTAGTGGTCGCCCGCGAGTTCGTTCGCGTGGAAGGAAAAAAAACATAATTAGTAGCCTATATGTTGTTCTAGACTATGTTCTATGCCATGTATGCCAAATTTCATCGAGATCCATTCAACCATTCTGGAGATATCTTCAAACAAACATCCATCCATCCAAACATTCGCATTTATAATATTAGTAAGATTAGGGCATACGTCTGCAGCACCAGCTGTCTTGTGTCGGGATCCTTGGAGACGTATGCTGTGAGGCCGACAGCGGAGGAGCCGCGGCCGGAAGTGTACTGCGCGCGCGGCACCAGCCCGTGCACCCAGCGCAGCAGTTGCGACTTGCTCGTGCCAGGATCACCGCACAGCAGTATGTTGATTTCTGACCTAATTAGAAATTTTTTCCCTATATTCTTATATGTTATAAGGCAGACTTCTTGTACAGTAGATGGCGCTGTGTACTATCAGAGAATCTGCGGTATTGCACTTTAAAAGCGACAGCCGTTTCACGTTTCCTAAACTGTAGACGACGACGCGGAAACAATAAGCTATAGGACACAACTCTTAAATGTGTCCTTACGAAAAAAGTCGATCACTGCTACCTTATTGTATCATTGGACGAACAAGGCAGTTTTTAGTAAGTAGAACACCGCGAAAAGCCCTGACTGTACTTTTACACTGCTCGCCAACGATAGAACTCTATGTGTACAAATAAAAGGTTATCACCTAAAGTGTGTGCGTCCCGCCGCGTTGAAATTCTTTTTAGTGCCGCCGAGCAGCTGCAGCAGCACGCCCTTCTTGATGTCCAGGTTCTCGTAGATGGAGGGTGCGATGGCGCGTGCCAGCCGCTCGTAGCAGTCCGCCTGCCGCGACAACGCTTGCAGCATCTCTACACGCTCCGCTGGGAAACGGTTCTCCTGGGTACTGCATAGTTAGAAATAATTGTAATTTTCAAACTTAATAATCGATTTACTTATGGGAAAGAGCACAAGTTTGATTGAGATTCGCCTCATGAGTAATAACTCATGACTTGATTTTGAAAATTAATCCACTAATCAGCCTATTTAAGTAATATTTACTTATTTCCAAAAATCGATAGGCGATTGCTTGGAAATTACATCTTTTGTTTCGTTCCGATTTAAACGCGCTTGTTGATGTTACGGTATAGTTAATTCTATCTATATTAGTTAGAATCCACACCAACGCTACAAACTGCTACCATCAACGCCAATATGACGAAAATCAAATAGGCACAAAATGTTCAGATGTACTGGGACAGCATACTTGTCATCAGTGTGCAGCATCCTGTCACTGCAGATGGGGCGGTAGTGCAGCGCGTCTATGTGAGTGCGGTGCAGCGCGCGCAGTGTGGAGCGGCGCGGATGTGCGGCTGCGGGTGCGGCGCGCACCACGCCCGTCACACGCACGCGCTCCCCCGCACCCACAGCCTCCACCAGCGCACCGTGAGACATCACCGCCACAGTCGCCGGTGTGCGCCCAGCTGGCATGTCGTCTGTACACATATACATATACAATTTTGGTATTTTTGTCGCTTGTGTATTCCTAAACGACTAAACAATTTTTTTGTATTAAAAATCGGTACAATATTCTGATGATTTTGTGTTCTAAACATGTGAAATCTCAGTATTAAACTCAACCAGAGATAATTATTGTTATAAAAAATTATATTTACATACATTTTGGTCACTTAAGTTTGTAATTTGAAAAATATTTAAGACCACACAAAATTATATTATGCGGACACCTAAAATTAAGAGCGACCAAGATATTTGAAAACAACTATACCTGGAGCTTCCTGTAGCTTGACGAGTTGTTTATCACTGAAGTGTGAGCGGTTGTGTATTAACTGGAAGGCGTGGGCGGTGTTGCAGTGCTGGCAGTGTGCGGGCTCGGCGACACGGCCGCGCTCCAGCTCGCCCGCTGCGCCCGCGCCGCACACCGCACAACGGAAGTACGCCTCGCGCATCTCCGGCACTATGCCAGATGTACGGATCACCATGCCACTTATTGTTACCAGCTGGTCTATGTCTGCAACATATTTTTTTTTTAATTATTTAGTACAATTATATATACATATTTGTTGTTATCAAACTTTTTGGGGTCAAGAAAATTATTACGCTTTTAAATCAGTGATCAAGGTCTTCGTTGTTATATGGTTGTATAAACAAAGCTTCCTTTCAAAAACTTGATACTAGCTGTCGTTCATGACTCCGTCCGCTCGATATTAGAAAACCTTAATTAGTAGCCTATGTATTCTTACGGTTAGTCAGATTAATAATACCCTGTACACAGACTCCATGATGATGAGTGTTTAATACAAACCTTCAGGGTTGAGATCCCTCATATGTCTCTGCGGTGCATTGTAAGGTCGGACTTGTATCTGATGTTCCAATATAGCCGCTGGATATTTTTCAAAGAACAATTGGTTAACCGCTGCATCAAAAGCTGGAACAACCTGTCAACGATATATAAATTTAATTATTTCCTTACTAGCGGTCGCCTGCGACTCCGTCCGCGCAGATTATATGAAACATGGTTAGTAGTCTATGTGTTCTTCCAGATTACGTTCTATATCTATACTAAATATTATCGAAATCCGTTCAGCTATCTGAAGATACCTTCAAACGAACATCCATCCATCTAAACTTTCGCATTTATAATATTAGTAAGGTATAGTAAAATTTATTTTGTCCTATATACCACATTGTAAACAGCTTTGTAATTATATGTATGGTGTCACTATATTATTGTTAGTAAATAAAATAGTAAATATATATATATATATATTTTTGAACTTCGTAAATATATAATAACAGTGAGTTACCCATTTATTTTAACTTACCTCTTGAGGATAGCAAACAAGTTGACGATGGAGTTTGGCATCAAATATTTTGACATGTTCACAATCGACATCCAAAAATGGCTCTTCCAAAGTGTGTATCTTAAAAAAAGAAATTGATATATCAATCAACTTTTAACAAACATCCAAACATTCACATTTATAAGTAACAATGTAAATCAATATTCTAAAATATATAAGAAAATATTTGTTATTAATTGTGTAGGATGCAGAAGGCAGAGAAATACATACTGTGGAAGGTATTTAGGAAGTTCTATGTCTAGGCTGATGATATTGTTAAAAAAAATGCTTTATCACATAGTATTATAATAGTGAAAGATTTTTTTTTAATTGGTTTTAGTTTTTAAGTTTATTTACATACAAATCACAAACAGTGACTAGTCTATCAGTGTAGTTTATTTTAAAAATAAAACAATAACAATAAAGCAAAGCTGAGTGAAACCTTATCATCATTACAACACTCTTTTGAAATAATTCCTTTTTCTTATTCATTATGTTTTTATGTCTTTATAATTATTTTGTGATGTTTTTGCTAATTGTGTGAAAGGATAAAATATTTCTTTTTAACACACTCTCTGCTAACCGGTCAATACTGACCGTCAGTGAAGTTTTCCTTTAGGCCTATTAAAATTTTTAATCTGTATAAAATTACTAAATCGTTTGCCTGTAAGAAGTGAAAACTCTCGTAAAATGCGGTCATAACGCTAACTTATGCTGCTTGAACTGAAAGTCTATATGTCAACAATCGCTGACCAACACTGCCCGGACAGGAAACTGCGATTTTTTTCTCGGCATAAAATGTGTTAAAGTTAACTGTGATAAATACTTAATTACCTCTTCCAACTTAGTTTCATACAATGGTTCATTAGTAACAGCATCAGGTTCAACAAACCGTTGCACAAACTTTATGAATTTGTCTCTGCACTCAGCGATGGCCACATCTGTACCCCATACCACTAGTTGCGGCTCCCCTGAGTCAACATCACCTGTTTCACCTGGCTGGAATGTCACAATTAATTCAATTTTCATGGAATAGAAATGAAATTAATTTTTATAAAATTCACTTTAAAAATAAATGTATAAAGTCGAACCTGGATAAACGAAAATCTAATTGACCAGTTTTTTTTCGCTTATAGAAATTTCTCTCTTACCCATGTATCCAGTTTTGGCTCATCCAGGTTTGACTGTATTACCACTCATAGTTACCTTAATATTCCTTTATTCTAGATGAAAAGTAAAAAAAATCCCTAATAAACAATTCTCTTCTAAAAACAATACATAATCTTTCTATGAAATTTAAGGTGATCAATGTATTTAACAATTAAGTTGTCTCTTTCAGATCTAAAGGTTTTTATCTTACTCTCTTAGTTGGTGTTGGCGCTGGCACATTTCTTCCGAACTGATGCCCTCGTAAGTCCGCCCTCTGTCTTGCGGGAGTACCAACACTGCGCAATATGGAGCGTGGTGTACTGAGAGAACTTGGTGTGCCATAATTCAATGGAGAGCTCATGTCTATGTCTGTCCCTGTTGATAAAACAACGAAAATAACTTTTTATAACATGTTATTTGAGTTTTGCATAATAATCTGACCTACATGTCTAATACTTAAAGCCTAGTAAGCGTTTTATACTAAAATCAAATTAAAACATAATATCAGTACGAAATAATTGTGAATCTGCAGTTTTAATTTAGGTAATAGGCATAAATGTTTTAGGTATAATTTAGAGATAAAGCAATAGTCTGTTGTAAACATTATACAAAGATGTTAATCTAAGTACATAAAAGTATATATAGACAAAAAAAGATTTGAAATCAATAATTTTCTTGGAAAGAAATAATGTATTTTTATAATGCATCTACAACCAAGCAGTGTTCAATTTGTGTTTATCCGAGATATGGAACTTAACAGAGTCATGCAGATGACAAAAATTGTTGGTATTCACTTCAGGTAATCTTTCTTAAATCTTTTGCATGTTAAGTAACTTTTTTCTTTTATTTCATAAAGAAATAATTACCAAGAGGGCTGGAACCCAGGTGTGGAGCTGGTGATGAGGCCAACACCTGTCCTCTGGGAGTGCGAGGAGTCGCATTGGGATTATCACGGGAACCACCTGGAGTTCCATCTGGAAAAAAAATCTTATCTTAGTGTACAACGAATATATTTTAAAAAAAAGTCTACAAAACAGATAACGCACAAAAATATATATATACATAGAGTAATTCTTTAAAAATTAAATAATTGACTGATCGTAGATTTAAATGGAAACTTTATTTATACCGTTTGACGGAGTGCCGGTTGACTGTTGTGGAGTTTCAGGAACCACTAATTGTTGTGAAGATCTAGTTCTACGTGATGGAGTGGCCGCTTCTGAAGATGCACGAGATGAGGGACGTTTTGACGGCGTAGACATGTTACAATGTTTTCAAATTTAGTAGCATTAAAAGTTTTAAAGAATTACGGTGCACTGCACTTTTGGCGCGAATTTTGACAATATGTGTCACTTATCAACGACTTCGTTTATTTTTTTCATTTCATAAATCACACAGATAAATAAACAGACTTCTTAAAATCAATATTTTGGTTGTATAGATGTAACAATTACAAACACTGGGAATCCAAATCGTCGTAAAACTCTACTAGTAGTAAGATGTTTCTTTATGTACCTCACAAGTCACAAGTACGAAAAACGAAGTGGTTATTTACTAGATTTTTTTTTAATTCATAAAATATATTTTTCCAAAGACAAATTCCAAATCACTATTGATCAGTGCTTACATTTTATTGAATTATTTAACATTTTTATTGTAACTTTTATTACTTTCCATGCTTTATTCAACTTTACTGATTTTTAATCTATTCTGTTGACAAAATTTCCATAGACAACGTGTGTTTATTTTTAAATCAATTGATCGTTCATTCACCGCTGTTGTTTTCGTGGTGTTTTATGATGTTAATAAATAAATATACAATTATTGCGAACTAATAACCTAAGTGTCGCGGTAATCTCCAGTAATTAGAATTAGTGCAATATATGTGTAGTAGTCAACATTGAACTTTAGAATTAATCATTATTTAAACGCTAACTTTGTGCAATCTACCTGCATCGTCGGGCATATTTTGTGAATAATTATAGTGACGGGACGTTTATGATTTATAATTTTGTATGGACTCATGAGTAGCAAATACGTTATTATGCGTAATTTGTCTACTTGCGGCTTGCAGTAATTTTACTAAGATATTGATATACTAGGTAAGCGATTTTTTCGTATTATTAGTTATCACAAAATTTACTGTCTCACATACATCCATTATGTTTCGAATACACAAACTACACCCGATACCATTTTAAGCATTTACTTTCTCTCAACATTTCATGCCTTTGTATTTGCTGTCATGATTTGTAATTTTTTGTTGTACAAAAATACAATCGTCTCCTGACGCATCGCAATAATTTCCTTGTATAATATTTACGCGCAGCACTTTATTATTATCGAATTTTATCCAAAATTTAGTTATCCAATTTTATTTCACTTTCTCCACTTGTGACAATTTTATCTGTCTTTTTTTTCTCAAAATATTTTCATATAAAAATGTTTGAACTGTTTTTTTTTATTAATTTATATATTTTCAGTGCTCTTGTTCAGTTAGATTAGAATAAAAGACTATATACGTACAAAAAAACTCTTTTTTTCTGTAAAAATATCAATTATGTTTACATTTTATTTTATCTTTATTTTAAAAGGGTTAGATAGATAATAACTGGCTTATAGCTAGAAGATAAAAGCGTGTTATTAAAAAAAATCTTAATAATTTCTCTAAAGACAATTACAAAGCCTTAACTAATTTACATTACTTCATTGAGTTAGTCTTATGTTGTAATTAAAACGGTAACTTTAAAATTATTCATAGTACAGTTAGATTGTAACTGTAAGTTGTTATTTGCTTTGTTAATTGTAAATGTTTAGAATAATGTTACTGTAATTCCTCTGTTGTACCTGTATTTAAACATGCTGTATATACATTTTTAATATGAATAACAAGAAGTTATATACAGGTGGTTTAAGAATTGAAACACTATAAAAACCTAAAACACAATATATTCACATTCACAACATGTACAGAATATAATTGAGAAATCCTTTTATCAATGGAACTTGGTTCAGTAATTTTGGAGTTTATTCTGTGTTTGAGGAAATGTATTCTTTTCATATTTTTATAGATATTTTTAACAGTAAAAGTCTATAACTAAGGTAAATGGGCTAGCTTAGTTTTAGTAGAGGTCAAGTAAGGTTAAAATAATATGACTGTACTAGTAACATGGATTTCTCTGTAAATTGAGATGCTGATATGTTTTTGCTCAGATTCATATAAGATTATTAAAATGTAGACACTAGATTTAAAAAGAAATGGTTATTGAAAATGTAGGTTATTACAAAAGTTCCTTTGATACGTTCAATGGCCTAAAACTGTGCCAATGTCTATAAGATCCAAATATGACAAGTACATAATTAGTGCTTACATCTGACTCATAAAATGAGCAGTTGTTCTGAGACATTCTTTTTGTTATCAATGTACGGTAAAAATTTGAAACCAACAATTTCTATAAGATAACTAATAATTTTGTTAAGAAATGTTTTCATTATGAAATCTTTAATTATATTTTGTAACAAGACAATGAGTTTGATACTATCAGAAATGCGTTCACAAATATGTCATTAGAATAAGGCTCTGTGAACTTATCTAGACATTTAAATGGAGTTGTATTCCATATAATTGATTTCTATATTTGTATACTGTATTCAATATAAGGTGTGAAGATAACATAGTGTATGTTACATTATTCTAATGTGATTTTATATTTGATTGATTTCATACTAAGCTATCTGACCTACTAAGATGTCATATGGGTCCTACTTTAAATAACTATCCCTCTATGAGATGACATAGCTCATTGTAGATCATTTTTTTATTAAAATTATTATATGTATATTCCATAAGAGAATGGTAGATCAGGGTTGCTCTAGATGAATCTATGTTGACTAGATCTGTGATGAATTTAAGAAAAGAGACATTATGGACTCCTAGAACCAGAGCATGCTTAGATGTAGATGTATGAAAGTGAAAGAGGCGAGAGGGATATGCCAGGACTCTGTTGAATAGAAATTTAACATCTCTGCCTTTCCTACTGGATTACGAGCGAGGCTTATGTTTTTGCGAAAATCTATAGGTGAGAAGTTCAGACCATCGTCAATTGTTACTTATTAGCGGCGTTTTACTGTGAAAATACCACAGTTAAGTTTATTAAAAGTGTTATAAAATCACGGTGCACGGTGTTTTGAATGAAAGTGTTCACTTTGAAGTGGTCGTGCACAAAACAAGATAAAACGAAGGACGTCCTTACGGTTCAGTGACACAGTGCGCTCTGCTCTGGCCCTGGCTCGTCGACGCCGCTCGCTAAACAAAAACGACGCTCTAGACGTACTTTTAAACCTGTATACTAATTTGCAGGCTTCTCTAATGTTTTATTCGTTTTTTTTTTAAACAAAATTGCTTTTATCGATGTCAATGACACGGTAACCGGGTGCATCCTTATTAAAATATTTTTTTTTGCGTCTGGTTTTAAGTTATTTAAAAGCTGATCGCTATAAATTAAAATACTTTATGTGAGTCATTACAGTAGGTAGATTTTAAGGATTTAAATTTGGTTCTGAAGCCCGAATGAATAAGTTATATATTTGAAGCATTCAATAATGTCCCTTCCTAATTCTGTATCGATTTGGCGTAACATTCTCGAAGTATTTAGATTACGTAAAATGTCGAGCAATAGAAAATCCTAGGCCCGTACCCCAGAGTACGCAGGGTATCGACAACAGCGCGCATGCGCGTTACTTACTGCTCGCTCCCCTCGAACAACGTCGTAATTGTTATCGCATTAATTCTAGCTCACGTAAAAATGTACTCAATTATATTTATGCTTTTCTATTTTCATTGGTTTACGTTGATGCTTGATACATATGATTTTTGTATGTATTTGAAAGTGGTTATTTATTATTCCGTACGACTACAAAGAAGGCAGAAAATAATGTACATTGTACATATTATGTGGTATTCGTATTTGTAAAGGTGGTCGCAGGGGAGTACATAATGAAATTGGAAGGAGACCTATGTGTAGACTTAACTTGGGCACACGTTATAGTTAAAGGTCATATAATAGAAACGTAGATTGGTAAGGGAATAACGAAACACCGCTAATGTATAAATGTTAATGTTAAATAAAAATGTTCGTCTACTAAAATCTGTTTCGTTTTACAATTGCCAATGCTATTTTTTGATATCTAAGTTGAAATAATATAATATATATTATTTTACTGTTAAATACGTTTTATATCATTCATTGTTGAATGAATTGTTATTCGTAAAGTCTTTATACAGCTGAGAAAAGTTATATTACAACTAGGTGTCGTCCGCGACTCCGTCTGTGCGGAATTTAGTGAAAATCAGGAGTTGGAATGATGGACGGTCAGAGATTTGTCGTGATCACACTGTTCATGTCGCAGTTGTCACGTATTACTTTAGTCATTGATCTTCGTTGTTTTGAATGAATTTCGCAGTACCCAGAACTTTTTTTTTTTAATAGCAGCATTCATTCATTGTTTTTGTGCAGGAATATTGTCTTTACTCTAGCTATTGTATTAACACAAAAGCTCTTGTTTGCGTATTTTATTTTACAATTGAAATCTGTCAGCGAAACTAGTCGCAAACTAAGTATAGATAGTATTAAATATTAAAGGTAGTTGTAAGCAAATTTTACTATAAAATGTTCCGTTCACTCCCGTGTCATTTCTCATCATTTCATCATTCATCATTTCTCTCCATATAGGGTCAGCACAACAGATTTTTGTCTTCCATATCGATTTATCATTCGTCAAATTTAGTTCATTTGTCAAATGATAATTGTAAAATGGAAAAAGTTGATTTTGGCAAATATGTTTTAAATAATTACAAAGGGAGGATGTAATAGTTTGCAAGGTTCTTGTATTGAGTAGCAATTCACAAGTTTTCGAATGATCATAACCCTCTTTCAATATAACCAGATGGCTTGATCATTACCGCGTTATATAAATCTAATTAGACTAAAAAACTGTCTAGAATTTGTTGTCCATCTTGTTTAGCTAAACGTGTAATACGTATGTGAACACATGTGACTAGCCAATTGCCACAAACTCTTTATAAATAACCCTAGTGCGTACGCGGCTTTATTACCCGAGGAAAGTTTTGTATGTGTAAAGTGTAATTATAATTTCGCGTCGGTTCTTTGTTAGCTGCGGTCCGCGAACTTTTCTTTGTTTGCTGTATATGTTAAAATTGAATACTGCGTTTTAAAATCTTTTAACCTAATTTCACATTGCTTTTGAATTACTCTGTTGGTACCGTTAAATTGTTTATTACTAGAAAACTCCGTAAGCCTTTCTGCCATTTCGAAACAATCGATCAGTTAACAGTTTCAATACTGTGTAAATGCCACGCAAAAAAATCACGTGGTAATTTCCAGTCACGTGTTCATTAATCGTTAGGACTGGCAGCCCTTTAAGTGGTATGAAAAAGAAAAATAAAGCTTTAATTGTTCGATTATTAGCCGTTAGCCGTAGGACTTTTTTACCTCTACTTAAATGGGCATAATATTATGACGATTCTCGATACAAAATTCTTAGCCGTGGAGAGGCAGATTTCGAGGTTGCTAGAGGGGTGCGGGACATATCGATGTTACACCGACCTGCGCAAAATCCATTGTTACCAAACCGTTTTTATTCTAAGAAAAAGAGCTTAGAATTTTTTCTTTCAATGGACCGGTGTATCTACCTGCACGACTCAATTCAAGTGTTACTGGTTTTGGTAATGTTTCGAGAAACAGGTACATTGTAGTAAATTAAATATAGTAAGATTTATGCAAAGATCTTATTAGTTGACAACCCTCGGGTTAGGGCTTTAAGAAACTATATTTTACCACATCTGCATGAGTATATCGCTGAGGCTTTTTATTTATTTATTTTGTTGGTTAGTGAAAAATAATAATTAGGAAAAGGATAGGAAATTTTAAAATTCAAATTTATATTTACTTTTAGTGTATAATTCACGAAAAATATGTACCAGATCCAAAATATTATTGCAAATACCCTGAACATTTGCCTCTTGTTCAACGTTTAGTTTAGAGACGTTTCTCGTTGAGCTTTAGTAGGATCGATGTTAATCCGGGCGCCCTTCGTAGGGTATAAGAGCTGCGAGGGAAAGTCATCGATTTTTGGGCACCCTACGTTTGTGCGCGGGGGCGCGGCAAGATGGCGGCGTGGGGTCCGGACCTGCCTCACGCGCACTCCGCGCCAAGGTCAGGCACCGCGTCACTCCCGAAACAATCTCACTCACTCAGCTCACCACGTAACGCGATGCCAACATCTTGCTTCTCGCTTGCGCAGGGATCTCTCGTTGTACTGCTCGATACTGATCTTATTTACGCCGTTAGGGCTGTAGCAAATCGATAATTGGTTAATTTATTTTTTATTTACTTAATAGCTAATTATATTTTAAATAATCTTGATTATTTTAATTAAACGATGAATTTTAAAATCGCATAATAGACTCAAAACGTACTCTGTTACTTATTTTAATTTGTTAGTATTTTATGTCATTTTTAGGGAGTTACAGATTTTGAAATACAGAAATAAGGCCTTATTGTAAAAGTTACTGTAATTTTACGGCTTTACAACAATGCAATTCTAGGAACGTACAGCCCTAATCATAGCGAACCTCCTTTATCTAAATTATGGAAAATTTTGGAATGCGACATCATCGTTTGTCTCCCTCGCACGTGCGATTGTCCTATCGCTCCATCTCACTTCCAGATAGCTACCTATTATTTTGAGGGGTAGAGCAGGCATTTTTGGGCATGGATTTTTTTTCGCAAAATGCACCATATGAGTGGGTTTGGGTGCAATAGTATAGATCGTGGGGCCGTAAGGTCCGCACGTAGTTTATCTAGTTTGTTTATTATGAGTGTAAAAGTTATTGTTTAGTGGGCATCACGCCGGTTGGGATTGGCATCCGGCTTCTATCAGTGATAAAGTATGCAGTACAATACTATCGTCCCTCGTCATTCCTGTCATGTAAGTGGACTTTGTTGATGTTTCCTTATTCTAGAAATTTCTAAATTTTATAGAAGGAAGTGAAATACATCATGTGTGGATTTTAAAATGATCTGTTTAGACTATGAAAATTGAAGTGGAATTCAATTTTCTGGAACCAATAAATACTTTTTTAACTTCTAATTTTTTTTTAAATGTCTTCAGAATATTTAAAACCCGTGGTATTGAACTCGACGCTTTCGGTTAAAATTAAATAAAAGACGAGACAAAGTTAATTTTAGTCACCATTTACTGCCCCAGTCTGTAGCGTTGGTAGACTAGACAAAATATCGATCAGTCTAAGATAGAATTTTAAGTTTGCGAAATGTTGTTGTTTGCGCTACGAGTATATAGCATAGCTAGTGTTGGCACTAACCGTTTGTATTGGAAAAACACTTGTAATAACATATTGTTCCTTATTTATGAGTATGAGAAAGACAACAATATATTATTGTAGAAAAGTATCGGAATTGAAAAATCACGGCGAGACTTATCTTTGCCGTCCTCTCTACGTTACTTCGATGCTCTATAATTTTTACTACGTCTCAAATGTGCCAACAGTATGTTTTATCTCAATATCAGAGTATTGACAAAATAATTTATAGTATCGATATAAACAGCGAAGATTTGAAATAAGGAAGCTCTAGGTAGTAGCCGATCTAGTTCGTTCGATTCGTTACAATATTTTAGCAACGACTACATTAATCTTAAGTGATAAGTAAAATATTATTATAATTCAGTCAGTCAGAAAAAGTTTGTGATACATGTATGAAAATATTGTTAATATCTTTTAGTTCTAACAATTTGTTCCATGTGTTGGGGAATACGTCTGCCATACGTGCATATTATGATAGTCTTTTAAAAAGAATAATATCTCTATTTCAGATCTAATGAGGTGAAGTAATCGTAACAATGACGTCGTTTGCTAACATGACCGCGTCGCTGGCGGCCAGCCTGCCCACCACGTCGTCCGGCGCCACGAGCAGCGCGTCCGGCCACGCGCCCGACCAGGAGGACCCGCTCGCCATGACGCACATTATCTGCAACCTGCTTGAAAACATGAATAAGCCGGCCGGCATGCAGCCCGCCGCAACCTCTGCCTCCTCCACCATGCCCTACGACATCTGGGCACTACCTTCCTGCAGCTCCCTGCAGAACCCCATCGGCCCCGTCGCCCAGGACTACAACACTAATAGCCATAACAATAATCATCAAAACCATTCCAAAGAAGACAATTCCAGCGGTTCTCCCGGAACGTCGTCCTCGGTATCTATAACTTGTTACCGTTGCGAGTCGCGTACTCCCACGACACGCTGCCTCGAATGTAATGACCTATTCTGTCACGAGTGTTGCCACAAGGTGACCTCCGATTGCCAGCTGAGGGAGCACACGCTCCTGCCGATACACCAAATATCACCCATCGGCGCTCGCCCCAGCTCCGTTACCAATGAAAAAGAAGTAATGTACTGTGAACTTCACGGCGAGCCAGTAAAATTCTACTGCGAAGGTTGCATTATTTTTATCTGTCAGGAATGCACTTTGTGGGTTCACAAGGATCACTGCTTTACTCCGATCAAAGGTGCACTTGACATGTGCCGTATTGGTGTCTTCAGGGCCATCGAGGATACCAAAACTGGCACTAAAGCTATAAAAACAGCAATCGATCGAGCGGTCGCGATGTCCAAAGCGTATGAAAAGGAGACCGCGGAAGCTAATTTGAAAATTAGAAAAGCTATGCGTTGTTACGCCCAGGCCATAGAAGATCGTGAAAAATATCTACTGGACAAAGTCGAAAAAATGCGGCAAGCTAAAATGACTGAACTAACTGACCACATGAACACGCTTCGAGGCATTCTCGCTGGTCTGGCGCACACCAACGAGACCTTGGTGCGAAGTATGGATTCTGAGGGCATAGATTTGTTCTTGGCGAAAGAAAAAGGTAGAGCTCAAGTCGACTATTTTTCCTGTATGTTTAAAAATATGTACATCGCCGAAGAAAGAATTATGTTTGTGCCACCTAACTACGATTTAGTTGACCAAATAAAGCGCCAATGTGACGTTCAACCCACGCCAGCTGTGTCGATGCATTCTCTGACGTCGACGTCATCGATCCAATCTCGACAGTCATTGTTGTCGCTGCAATCGTTACAGTCCGCTCAATCTTTTTCACCCTTGTCTTACCATATTTCTGCATCTAGTAGCCTCAGAAATATACCAGATTATCCAAGCAATCCAACGAGGTCCACCAATTATTATGACCACAGCATATCGTCAAGTATTGCCATGGACGCAAATCCTGCACGCGGAATCGGTCAAGCGATTCCGGGCTACTGGATGTCCGTATCGGTGAGACCGACAAGGAGCCCCGTCCCCGGAGTGCCGATGTTTTCTTTTGGCAAAGAAGGTCAAGACGAAGGACAAGTGTCCAGACCGTGGGGTCTGTGCGTAGACAGAGAAGGCAACATTATCGTTGCAGACAGACGAAATAATCGCATTCAGATATTTAATAATCGTGGCGAATTTAAAACTATGTTCGGTGCAAAAGGCACGGGGCCTGGAGAATTCGATCTACCCGCAGGAATCACCACAGACACCTACGGCCGTATAATTGTCATCGATAAGGATAATCATAGAGTGCAAATCTTTACATCGGCCGGGAATTTCATTCTTAAGTTCGGCTCCTTCGGAAAGGAATGTGGGCAATTTCAATATCCATGGGATGTTGCGGTCAACACGCTGGGTAATATTGTTGTCACCGACACGAGAAATCATCGCATTCAACTGTTTACAAGCGACGGAACTTACATAACCAAGTTCGTGTTTGAAGCCGCGAATCCCGCAAAGCTCTTGAAAGGACCGACGACGCCGAGGGGTGTTTGTTTTACGACCAACGGCAATATTATTGTCTCTGACTTTGAGAACCATCGCCTCCTCATGGTGGATCCAACTTTATCGAAGGTTATCCACTGCATGGGACGTGAGGGGTCCGGCATAGGCGAATTGAACCGTCCCTCGGGTATAGTGACGGACGACGACGGACGCATCATAGTAGCGGATTCTAAGAATCACCGTGTGCTCGTGTTTACGTCTGAACTGCGTATCCTTTGGGCTGTGGACCTGAAGAGCCCTGGGTTAGACGACAAGGACCGGCCCAGTGACGTGGCACTCACGCCGGAAGGCTACTTGGTGGTACTGTTCGAGACGCTACCGGATACCGCACGCGATGTCACCTCGCACGGCAAGCAGTATATCAAAGTTTACTGACGGATATAATCACCTCGCAGGCGGCCGACACCACGGGCCCTTGCGTTCACAATATTCTAATTTTATTTTGTTTTTGTTTATTTGTGATTGATTTCATGATGTGCCAATTTTATTATAAATATTTCGCAAAAATCTGAATCGAGCATAGCTTGTACGGAGAATCAGTGTTTGATATTTTGTTATGTTTTGCGCAAATCAAATTAATATTTCTTTTAAATTCTTTTGATGAATGTTTCGTTACCATGTTATTTCGATATTTTCGTTTCCGTATGACACTAGTCTGTAAGCACCAAACGATATAGTACGCAGTAACAGTAATGTTGTACCACATATATAATAACTCTTAGCTTATTGTGTACTGTACTGTACTGTACCAGTCACATTGTACTCTGTAAAGCACTAAATATAATTCATTCTATATCCCATATTAAACAATATATAGATAACTATTAGACGAGAATATTTGAATCGTAAAAACTATTATATGATAAAGATCACATTGTGATTTAAAAGATGTTTTTATGTGAGATAATTTAAAAAAAAAAAATAACTTGAAAAGTATTTTTCCAAAATGTTACTTTTTGAGTTCTCTTAGTTAACGACAAGGCAGACGTTTATATGTATTATTATAAATTATTTCGCGCATATAATTTAGTTATATTTTACTGGAGCGTTTTTTGGCACTGCGCTTGTATTGGTTACGTAATTATAGTTTTTAGTGAATTTGCTTGATTTATCTCTTTTGTTTGCATCTCGAAACGGATAAAGGGACGTGGCAACGGAGCTAACAAATTAATGCAATAAAACTTTAAGACTGACTTTAGAAGACTGTCTTAAAGACGTTGAGGCCGGATGCCGTGGTGGTGATGCAGGGGGTGTGTGCGGGGAAGCGGGGCGAGGAGGGTGCGGGGCGGGGCGGGGCGTCGCGTTACGTCTGATGCTAGTTCTTATTACCAAAACATAGGTATTATTGTGTACTATGATAAATTTATCGGCAACCGAACACAAGTCGAAAAGATTTTTTTTTTATTCGTGATATATTTTTTTTATTTTTATGTTAGAATTTGCCATTTTTTTAATGTTTTTTTTTCTATGAGATATTTTTGACTGCCTATAACTTTTTCAACTAAATTGATGTTATCCGTGTAGCGTTAGTTAGATTCGAATATCGGAGTAGAGCAATGGTATTTCACTTTTAGGATGGTTTAAGGCGCAGTAACACAATTGTTGTTATAGGTAAATTATATATAGATATTCATCTACATAATAATTTTTTAATTAGTTGTTACAGTCAAAATTCACGTATTAGTT
Organism: Papilio xuthus; assembly: GCF_000836235.2. Taxonomy (NCBI): domain Eukaryota; kingdom Metazoa; phylum Arthropoda; class Insecta; order Lepidoptera; family Papilionidae; genus Papilio; species Papilio xuthus. Next base: position 5,464,856 of record NW_013530507.1, on the reverse strand, counting down.
CAAATATTATAGCGAAATTGATTGAATGTTCTTGTAATGTATGTTTAAATATATCGATATAATGCGATATAAACACTGTGTTCAGTCAGTATGTGTTCACTATATTACTGTTTATATATAAGTTAGTATCGCGTTTGATGTCGCCTTGAGTGGACGCATAGCTCACTCGGTAATAATTAATTTTTATTACGATTTAATTTTCTTATATAACACAAAGTTACTTGCACGTGTTTTAAAACTAAACGACCGATTAATATAAGTTTGCAAGAATTGATAATTTATTTGGTTTCACTTGGCTCTTTTCTACTAAACTATTAGGTAATCGAGTTATGCGTGAGCTTCTAGTTAAATTTTATATTATAAGTACTTTGGTGTTAGAATCTTAGCTAGTTGTTAATGCAAAAATACTTCAACAAATTCTCTGGTCGCTTTGTAAAATAATATCTCTGGCCCTTCAGCTTGTTATTAAGAATAATAATAAATAGATAAACTCAATAAATATTAGTCAAGAAAATACTTGATAATCTACGCACAATTAATACAACAGTAATTGGCTCGCTGAAATTAATTGGTCGTAACGTAATTAAATAAAAAAAAAATTAGAATAAAATTTTTCACCTTTGTACTTAGACGTAGGTTTAGGCTAAGTTAGTCGCGAATAAGATAATTTAAGCTATATTAATTAGTGTTAAAAGCTTCAAACAAAAATTACCAGTCGCAGATAATTTTCGATTAAATACAAAAATTAAAATTCTCTTAATGAGCCTGAAATTTATGTTAGATAATGGAAAATTCTTGTTTGAAGTGTAGATAAAATAGGATTGGATAGTATTATAATGTTACATATTACCTTGGTCCTCTATCAAGGATGCCGTTGCGTTTTGATAATTTGTTCTACTACTACTGGATTTGTTGGTACGAGATACGCCAATAATGAGGGTAGTTGAAGAAACTTTGATCTCTACTGCAACGCGAGGGTAGTCTTGAAAGTGGATCACAGTGACAGCGTGCAGTGTTTGCGCCTCAGCGGTCAATTGGCTTCATCCTCGACAATCGTAACTCTTTCATCTGATATATCAGTGATTTTAATAGATTTATCGTAACTTACTTTTCGTTCAGTGCCATTATTAAAGTATTATGTTATTATTTTTTATAATGATGTGTTTGCATGAAATGCATTTTTTTTAATTATTATATTATTTCAAAAAAAAAAATTAAAATGTCCACGCGACAGATATTTTTTTTGTAAAGGTGACGACGAATCTCATGTTCCAATGAAATCCGTAAGTTCATCTTTTGTTTTGACATACAGACAAATGGATTTGCAAAGCAAACTCCGGCGCAATGTAAAGTGATTATCGACTAGTGCACTCTTAGAATGTTACCAGTCTCGCATTGTAATATCCTGCCGCTCAGGATTTCAAACGTTAACGCCATATATCATACATAAATTAACAATCACTAAAGTGCAGTATTTTTTAAATTCCGCAAATCGCAATAGTCCTGTAATTCTCGAGCGGTGATTTACTTTATAAGAGTGACTCGGCTGAAAGCTGCTAAAGAAATACTTAATTTTGTAACGCATTTAATTCGGAACGATTTATTGTGTATTTATTAGTTTTTAATTTGTTTACGTCTGAACGTTTTCTTGGCTATGTAATAAGTTTTGCTACAAGAGGCTCCATTTTCCCAACTCGATCACTCGTGTGGTCAAGATTAGTTTCCAAGTCCATTTAATGTGTAAGTCATCTGTCAGTAGCGGGTAGCCGTGATCGCGTAGCAAGCACTTTATAAAAGTGTGGGATAGGGGGTGGGAGAGGGGGTTGCAGAGCATAGATACGATGTAATAACGAAGTGGATTTGATCGCAACAGAGGGTGAACGTGTGAGAGCTGCTAGCTGCTAGCAGTAAAATGGGTTTTGTGATAGAAACAATAAAATTGGAGAACTTAATCGATGCGTGATGATAGATTTTGTACGACTTTTTTAACCTTCGATGATATCCACGAGCAGCGAGTTAAAACATCCACAAGTCCGGCGCTGTGTGATTCGAGAGAGTGGAGGCGCGGCGCGGTGCGGCGCGGCGCGGCGGGCGCATGGAATTACTGCATAATATTTGCTATAATTGTATGAGATTTTTAGCGAAATGTATTGAGCCATTTTCGTGCTATGTTTAACGTTAAATAGGCGCTTGTGTTGTGTTAGTGTTAGTGTAATTAAAAATTACTCATTGATCTCCCCTTTGCTACATAAAACTTGTTGTATTTGCATTATAAAAAAAAAGAAATTGCTTAACGAACTGATTATTATAAATGTATTATTTTGTGTAGTAAACACTGAAATAGTTTGAACGGCCCTTGTGTCCCACCAAAGGGGGGACGAATGAAGCAGTATATCTGATATAAGTAGTATTTGGTACACGGCCTCCGGGGGACGCCGGGGGCGGTGCATAGTCGTGTTCAAACTTAATATAACCGCGTCTACCTCAAAATGTATTAAAGACTGATTGGGTTTAATTTCGCGGGGGTTAGATCTCCGCCGTAGAAGTCTGTTGTCTACTAGAATAAGCTGAATTATTTCATAATGCACTTCGTATTTGTTTATTCCTTCTAAACGAGGCGCAAAAAAAATATCTTAAAAAAATAATAAAATGCCTCCGTTTAGCGCGAGTTGACAACAGTCTTTTCTTTTTTTTTTAATCTATATCTTATGTTACATTTCTGTAATATTGTTGAATGAAGACTGAAATTTTATAAATGTTCCTATATTTTAATTTAGAATAATTTACTGCCTACCATATTATTTCATTTTACCTTATTATTTACCCTATGTGTAAAGTCATTTCTTTGTCCCCTTATAATCTTATCAATTGCGCATGACGCTATATATGTCATGGAATTTTTGAAATTTTTAATGGAATTTTGTATGAAAATTAATCAACTGATTGATAGAAAATGGGCTTTTATTTATATATCCCATGTATTCACCTCGGCTTCCTCTTTATCCTTAGTGCATAACTATGAGCAAGCAAATAAACATGTATTTTGTAATTTAGATAATAAAGTCATAATTAACTGTATTGTTCTACATAATTTATGCTACCGTATTCTTGAAAAATATGTACCTATATTTCAACCACTAAAAACAACTTTAAACAACATCTAAATAACCAACATATTTCTAAACAACTTGGTTTGTCTGTCGCCAATGATATTCTTAGATAAAGAAATGATTCAGAATGTATTCTTAAAATGTACTCTTGTAGTTTTAATGCAGACTATGTTTTGTGTGGTTTAGATCAAAAATAATTAAAAATAAAATTATGAGATTGCTCTTTTAAAAATTTCATTGAATTTCTTTTGTCCCTACATAAAACTATAGACAATATGTCAAAAATAATGACAAATATAAATCGCGAAGGACGAGTATTGCAAAAAGATGGGTCACCAATTAAGTACAATATTTACTGGCTTGGGCAGGTTTTTTGAGTATCCAGTGAAGCGAAAACCAATATGTTTTTACAGACAGGAAGACTTCACGGCTACAGGTTCTATACTAAATATTATGTCCTAAAAGAAACCATGTGATGAACATAAGTAGCTAAAATATCTTTAATTTTGTGTTTAAAAGGTGAACCTCAAAAGAAAGTGTCCGAGCCGATCAAGACGACGATGACAGATTACGATAAGCTTGTGGATCTATTCTACAAGAGATTAACTGAACAACGACAATATAATCAAGTACATATTATTTATTGTTTAAAGCGGCGAGATAATGGTCCCAGTTCCGTGCGAAATCGTTTATTCTCTATGTTAGTGTTGTGTTGTAATCATATTTGATTGAAGTAAGGATAGCTTAGTTTTTAAGTATTGTCCATAGGAAATGAAAGAACAAGACCGTCGTTGGAGCATGCAGAAAGTAGTGCAGCGATTCCCCGGCTGGAACGAGATCACCATCGCTAACCTTCACAGCTTGTTCCTACTCTTCGACAACCAGTCCAATGGGATGCTCGGATTTGACGATTTGTTAGTATTTTAAGAGAACGAAATTACGTTATCCCCATTACGTACTTAGGTCTATCGCTGGAATTCTACTTAACCTTTAAACTTTTAGAGGGAACTATGCGAGAGAAAAACAACAGCTAAATATAAACTATGTATGATTTTAGGTAATTCGCTGGTGTTTTAGGCGAGTAAAGGGCGAATTTCATTTGAAAATATAGGCTGCATAAAAGAAGGTTACAAGAAACATGTAGATACAGACTCGTGGTAATAATATGAATTACAGTTGTGCGGTGTTGGAGAGTCTCGGCGACGAGACATCGATGGAAATCCGCAAAGAGAAATATAACAGTGCCGATTCAGATAATGACGGCTGGATCACTTACGATGAATTTTTGTCTGTAAGTCAACATGTCAACGCGAGTTTTTACAATCGAAATATTTGTACAAAACCGTGTTCTTATTTTTGTTCTTATAGTTTTCAAGGCAAATGAAAGGGATAACAATTTTGTATCAGTGTTTTGGCAGTGAAAACCTTTGATTTAAATTGATTTTCATACGACATAACCTCAAAACATCATTTACCTTTACCTTATGTAATTCTTCTTATTCACTTTTTATTGGTGTTAGTTGGTGTACAACTTCAACCCGCCGGAGGATGGGCAGCCGTCGGGACTGGCGCTGTTGTGCAATGAGGTGGCTGACAACATACAGTTCGTCAGCAACCTAACCGTCGGTGAACAACTGGAGTACGGATTGTTTTAAATATAATAGATAAATAATAATTCTTTGAATTCTTTTTATTTTTAAAATGTAATGACACTGAGTAGTCCGTGAGCTTTTCTAATTTGTCATATAAAATGATAAAAATGTAAGTAACGATAGTACAAGATTAGTATTCGAGTTGATCTTCACTAAGTGAGTCGAGGTCGCTGAGCCGGGTGAGCGGGTCGCAGGCGAGGCAGCGGCCGCCGCCCGCGCGCCAGCACTCGTCGCACCACGAGAACCCGCACGACGCTGACATGCAACGATGCCATGTACACGATGATGCTAAAGTATTAGATTTAGTGATAAAAGACTTGTATTAAAATATATTCGTCCCTCTCATTCTCTTTGAAAAAACCATAGACAATGTTTTTTTCTAAAAGTTTTAGGTTATGGAAAGCTATGGACTAATTAATAAAATTATTGTAAAAATGTATACTTACAAATACATCTAGGTTCAGTTTCTCCACATATTAGGCAAGTCATTCTTGCAGCTGGGAACACTGACAGCCAACCGAGCAGTTGTGGGAACCTATTAGACACTTCTATAATAATAAACTCATCTATTAAGCTATGGAAAGTAAATGGGAATTTTCATCAAACGGAAAACCAGAATGCTAAGCCAATGTACCTCATTCTCAAACTGCGTAAGTTTTCTCCGGAGAGGTACTGTGCGCGCACCGCTTGAAGCGCTTTCCTCCGCAGTGTCTTTTGCATCTTCATACGTTTCTTGAGAATGTCGTTGTACAAGTGAAGTATGCGCTGCTTCTCCCTCTTAGGGTAAAAGTAACTGCATATCAACCTAAACATATGTCTTAAGATTTATTGAATATTCCGATCATTCTCTTAGTTGATTTCTCAGATAAAAAACGGTCACATCACAATCCCCGTTGAGAATGTATTGTCATCTCTGTTCTTGTCAAAGATGATGACAAGGATGACGATATTATACAGAGACTTTGGTGTCAGAAACCCACGGTAAATAAAGCTTGGGATCCACTAGTGTGATCAAATCATATTTTTTTCTATTCACTTGCTATTAGATTTTCATAAAGCTTTATTAAGTTTCAACTTGATAAAAATTTAGGTTATCGTGAAACTATTTTAAAGTCAAAACCTGTTCAAACGCAGCGTGTAAGGGTTCAAATATAGCAGTAGAAGTATCCAGAGATATCCGCAGTATATCTTGATGAAGTATATGGTGGGCATAGCGCGAGGATGGGGGAGACACAGCTCGTTGGATACATGCACGTGGCGTGTCTCGTTCAATCGACTAAGAATGTTTCGCATCATTGTCGCGACTGTACCTTTGCCCTCCACCTGTACAGTTCAACATATCGATTGCAAGAATAAGCGATTTACGTGAAACAATAACTAACCTCTGTTATTCAGCATTTGAAAAAAACTATTGTTTATTATCTGGTGGCTTTGTGCTCCCGCCAAAGCGGATACGGCCAGATCATCCTTTTTAGAAGCAATTCAGGATATTTCTGACAACTTCTTGGATTAAAGTAGAAGCAGATCAAGAGAAAATACAAGGTTACTAATCTTATAAAACGGGAAAGAACCTATGTCTCAGAATTCATAGTTTTCTTAGCTATTTTTACTTCGATTTCCAAATCCCTGGTGCCCTGCTGCGCGACGCCAACATCCGCATGCTGTCGCACCACATCGAGCGCCTCATAGAAGAGTCTATCAAGCATGACGAAGGTAGTCGCTGTGACCACCTCCAACAGCACTTTATGGATTGGTGTCACCAGCTGACTGCGCTGCGACGACTTGTACTCCAATGAATGCACATCTACGTACTTGTTACGTTCCATCTAAAATTGAATTGGTATTCTTCAATTGCTAAAAGATATGAGACATGAATACAGGATTTTGACCTGCGAATAAAACTTTGATTGTCCATGAAACTTTTGGTTAAGATTCATCATAACGGCGGTGCGGAATTAACGAAGTTCTGTGTATGTTTTACTTGCGTATTTCGATCTATAGACGGGTAAGACCTCAGATAAGCTGGGCTTAGTCCCGTACTTTTATTATCTTTGTTTTTTATTCCTACAATTTATGTTTCTTTATCGACACTTAAAGCGAGAACACAAGTTAAAAATACAGCCACCTTCTTCAACGGAAGCAATGAACATTTATTCTTTAATTTCCGTCTCTTATCGATTCTCTTGAAGTAGGAGGTGATGTAGATATTATCGTATGTGATGTTTGTAAGGTATCTGTCGTGGTGCGCCTGCGCGGCCAGCACTATCCGCAGCAGGATGAGAGCCAGGCAGACGTTAACCACGCTCAGCACGCACTGCATACTGCCACCGCGCTGTTCAAACTCGTGCATCACACGTTTACCTGTCTCTTTTGCGTCCTGTAAATAACACTTAACACGTTCAGTGCTAATCGCTAAGCATGTTTAAGTGGAAAAATCTGAATAGCACGTAATGTGTTAACATTGCAGAGAACTGTAGAATATTCATCTAGACCAGTCTTACCCAAAGTGGGCGATAACGCCCCCTTGTGAGCGCTGCAGGTCTCAAGTTGCGGGTTATAGTAAAAGTTTCGTTTAGAATTCTCCGTTAATATACATATATAGGTCACAATAATTAATTTATTTAATTTGAAGTTATAGTGGTTTTTAAATATGTGAAAATATGGGGGCGCTAAAAGAATATTTATTCTCCAAGTGGGCAATAGACAAAATAAGTTTGGGAACCAATGATCTAGAGGTATATTGCACTTGGCTGATATGACATAATATACGATAATTTAATGGCGACGAAGGACTAAAATCAGTGTAACTAATTCTTTCTAATTTTATGTTGTCTGGTTAATATAAATGAACAAACCTGAACATCATAGAGTTCTCTTTCATACGTTACTTTGTATTGCAATCTTACATCTTTTAGGTTATCTGTCAATCTTTTTTGAACTTTCTTTAGATATAAATAACCCTCGCCTAGACCAGGATCGATCTATAAAATTAAAATTATTATTATGTAAAATATGTATTACTTAGGCAATAGAGATTGAATTTATTACCAATCGATTTTTAATTCAAAATATTATTATTTGAGATCTGTGAAAGAAATAAAAACTTAGCTCTTAATCTAACTAAAGTAATGCTTTTAAATCTATCTGACTAACGGTAGGGTTGAAAATTCGGATACCATTTTTGTTTAAAAAGAAATAGCATACAAGTTTTATTCATGCCTTGTTGTATTTAAATCTTAAATTCAAAGTTACCTGATCAATAGCATCGCAAAGCTGACTTCCATTAAGAAATCGTCTCAGATCACAGGCGGACTGTGTGTTCAGAGGCCAACACACGCTGTGATCGAAATGCGCGCGCGCTGCGGAATAGCAATCCTCGAAAGCGGTGACAAACATTTTCCCGCATTTACTTATCCCGCGGGATATCAGCTCTTTACACCGGCAAGATAGTTTATTGAGATATTTATCTTGTAGTAGAAAACTTTCACTCGCATCTCTATGAACAACATTTGCACAAGTCTTAGGACGAGGAAAAGCCTTGTACTTTGATCACCTATCTCTATATTTACATAATGTTGGCAGCACTGTTCCAATAAAAGAAAACGAATAATATGCATAATACGTATTTGTAAAAGTGATATTATTAAAAAACAACTCGTACGTAAAAATTAAATGAAAAATAACTCGCCTATAATTTTCCTCGATTTTCCCTGTAAGATACTTTTTATCAACAACATCGTCAACAATATTACGTCGCATTATCTGTACCAATTCTTCTGTTCCTTCTATTTCGTTCTCTATTGGTGTTATTATTTCATCGATGGACCTGTAATAAAACCGCTAAGCTGTATTACAGCAGATATTTCTAAACTCTTTCTCGTAGATCCTTTTTAAAATTTAACTCGTTTCGGTGCTAATTTCAATTTTATTTCCTGCCATTGTACATGGAGCCTTCCGTGGACTTCATGATGTCCATCAGGACCATTTTAAAAATAAATTAAACGTTTATTGTTTTTATATTACGAAGAACAATTCCCCGTTGACTTTTTTTAATATAATTCTATGAAGATAATTCCTCTTTGATATTTATTAGACAACACGTACAAAAAATCGTACCTAAATGTGTCCTTGAATACATTAATCTGCGAACTAGAGGTAAGTATTGCTTTCTTTATCGGACTCGCCATCAGCTTGTATCTTAGCACGGACAGGTTGTAGGAGAGTTGGGCGCTGCAAGCGAACACGCGGACAACCTCCTTGGCGTTGTAACCCATGTTCGTAATAGGACCTGACAGATTTATTATTGATTTGTTTTTTTTTTTCTTTGTAGAAGGCAAAGACATCCTTGTCCGGCATGTCGCATGTAAGTAACACAAAACTTAAGACCGGTACAATATTTAAAGCTGCTATAGATGTTTTTAGATATCTTGGCGGACCTTAACTTCACGCAGAACACAATTTTAGGTAAGGCGGGGGAGTAGTTGGATGAGTGGGTAGGAACTACGCAGCGTATTGATGACCTTGAGCTGCCAATACATATATTTGAAAAGACATGTATTTGCTTGTACTACTCCAAAATACGTTATGAAGTTTACCTGCTATAACGTATGTGAGTACGACAGCTTTGAGCACGCCGCGACCTGCCTTCCCGCAGTACATGGGCAGCATCAGCAGAGATATGCAGCGCATTTGGATCGACGAAGCATTGCCGATTCCTAGAGGGTACACAATGAGATAACGATAAGGTATAGTTCGTATGAAATATCTTTTAAGTCATTGGCGCGCTGTGTCTTCCCTCTGTATCCTATTTATTTTGACCGTATTGTGCTGTGACGTTATCTTGCTAAGATTTTACGTTATTATGGTCAAGAAGACAAAAGATATAACTAAAATAACATACTCAATAACTCATTAAGGTACGTATAGATATTAGTAATTCGTTTGGGCGTAATGGTTCGAGATAAAGGCAATATGGCTTACTGTATTGAAAGATACATTTATCGATAACATACAAATGTTGGCAGTTGTTTACTTCTTACAGTCTTGTATAAGCAAGAAATAATACTAATTAGATCTCTGTATAGTTGATATGTTGCACTTAACCTTTGCAAATGGTCTATTGAAATTTATTTAGAAATATTTACGAACAAGAATAAAACGGAGAGATAAGCTATTTCTGGAAATATAATTATTGACGATTTACTAAGTGAAGATTTACAGATAGCGAATAAAACTTTTATGTTCTGTTCTGTTTCTTGTTTATGGCTCTCCCTCATCGGATATGGCCAATGTCAAGTGTTTATGGTTAAAACTTTTATGAACATTTTGAGATAAATGCATTAAAAATATTTCTATAATTATTTACATATTTTTTCAGATTTCTTCATCATTTATTGACCACAATGAATGGTCAACTGTAAAATTACCAATTTAATTAGCTGTACATTATCTCTTACCCAAAATGATACTTATAATAAATGCTAAGACCTTCCCAATGTTATATGGAAGTTGTATATCTTTTAAGAAATAATAGTAGTAAAGCTGGCCCAATGTAAATCCGCCGGCGAAGTAAACTACAGTTTTGAGTTTTGATACACACATTTAAGCTCAGCTTATGAAATATTTTTAAATTAAAACTTATATTTATCTTAATTATACATCCGTGTACTTTTGACATTGACATTTTAATGACAGATGTTTTTTTATAACGGAATTGAGGAAAAAAAAAGACTTTTTAAGGCGATAAAAATAATTTATTTCCACTTTTATTGAATAAGGGGTAAAATAAATAAAAATCATTTTTATCATTTAATATTTATTTATCTATCATTTTAGTATAATTAGTCTTATCAAATTCAATAGAATTGTATAGAAAGAGAATATCAGACATGCTCAAATGAGTCGCATCTATGTTTCCTTTATAGAATGGCATAAAAACACACAATCTTTTATTACAAGTTTTTTGACATTGGAATTTAAACACACAGCATTTTAAATGCTTTTTTGAAAATCATATAAAAAAATCAAGTTCCGTTTTCCAAAGCTCTTAAATGCTATTTATAACACATTGTACGTAAAAAGGAACAGAAATTATTCTTTCAAATCACATATTTTTATGTAACGAGATTTTATATCGAAATAAATACACTTATTATCTTCATAGAGATGCAAGAGTACATTAAAATATCAGCGAATCAATAAAAAAACGGAACCAGAGAAAGGTCTAGAAATGACATGCCAGTAAAATTAAAATTCGTAAAAAGTTTGAATACATTTATGTAATAAACTTAATTATATTATTTAGTCTGTAATATTAACGCTTATTTTCATTGAAGAATGAGTTTTCTATGAGTACAAGATATTTATTAGGCGATAGATATCTACGGAAGCGATCGTTGAATAGCCATCATTTCTAGAGCCGCTACCGCGCGGTTGCAATGTGTGTGCGGGGGTCTGTCTTATGACGGGGGGTCTAAGCGAGCGCGGTGGGGGGCTCCCCCGCGGGGTCCTCGTTAGCCTCCGTCACCATGGGCTCCTCCTCCTCTGGGATCTCGAGGATCCTGGGCCCGTACAGCAGCAGGTAAGCGCAGTGCCAGTCACCTAGATAGTTATACAAAGCATTATTTAATTTGAATTTTAAATAAAGATATTTCTTCACAAATAGCGTTTGACAACGGTTGGGATAGAAATGCAAATTTTAGTGACATAAATCTAAAAAAATAGTATCAAAACTGCAGGAGATTGCCAAATATTGTTAAGTTTCCTATATATTCGTAGTGGGTTAAATCTACAAGCTTCGAGATTATCAAGAGTTACAAGAACTATTAGCATACAAATAAAAAATATGCTAATATTTTAAAAACAAATGTATATTGTTACCTCCTCCGCTGAGCTTGAGCACCTCCTCCTCGGTGACAGGTGTGACGGTGTCATCATCACAGCGCAGCCAGCCGCCGGCGCGCGCCACCCACGCCACGTAGTGTCCTGATGATGAGGAGCGTCCGCGGTGCGTCAGCACTGCCTGCAGACGGTAGAACCCGCTGTTGTTGCTGCCCACGTCTACATCACACACAACATACATAGAAGTAATTAAAACTATCAACTAATTGCTTTAGTTCCCGGGTCATTTTCAAAATCAAAGAACGTAAATTAAAAAAAAAAGTTACCCCCTCTTTTGTGAAATATCCTAAAGGTTTATAAAAAAATTGTTCTTACCATTTTCAAACCAATATGGAAGAACAGCTTTCCTTTTCGTATCTTTCCTAGAGTCACCGTGGCTTTTATTCTTTCCACTTAGTGTGGACTCTACTTTGGCATCATCTAATTCCTGAAAATGATATTTTTTTTTATTGAAACGTAATTTTGCAAAGCTATCTCTGCAGTGTAAGCTCACACTAACCTTGAACTTGGCTCTCATTGGCGCGAGCCTCTCCTGCAGCTCGGGGGAACAGAGTTCAAATACATCCAGCTCAAGTGGGAACTTCACGTCTTTGAGTATCTTAGCGTTGATAGACTCCTTCTCCTTGTAATAGAATCGCACAAACTGAACTGTCAAATATGCGGGCAGGCGGCTTATTTTACTCTGAAACATTATGAAAACAATTTTACTAATATTATAAATGCGAAATTTGTGATGGATGGATGTTAGAAAGTATCTCCAGAACGGTTCAACAAATCTCGATAACATTTAGTACATATGTAGAACAGTCTGGAAGAACAAATAGACTATGGACGATAGTATTTTATATTGGAAAATAAGTAATCTAGACTAGAATGAATATTAAATGTAATAAGAGTCCTAAATAATGCATAGAGTAAATTTGTTTATTTTGAATAATTAAAAAATGACTCACCGTTTTTGTATAAATAGCATCCCTGCCCAATGTTTGTGACATTTTTGTGATTTGTTCAGACATTTTCTGCAAAAATTATGAAACAATTATTTATTAAATTTCTAGACACTTTTTAATATAATGTAATTACGATATAGATATACAGTCGAACCAGATAATCGAGAGACCAAAAGACCTTGATGGTTTTCTTGATTACGGAGGTAGTCCTTCATGACCTGACATTGAATCTCGTTTATTATATAGGTCTCTAGCTTGTCCAGGTTCCATTTTACATAGGTTACAAATAAATTTAAAAATCAAATATTGGTTTCGGTCATTAATCTTTAGACTTACAGATCTTAGACCGGACTGCAGATACTTGACATCCTGGGAGATGAAGCAAGAAAGCTGCAGGAAGGACTCGGTGCTACGCGAGGGCGGCTCCTCCGCTTCCGCGCACACCAGCTCCACATCCAGCTGGCCCCCGAAGTACTGCTCCACTATAGATGCCCTGACAACAAAACTCAGGATCAAGTAATTGATAAACACACAATATAAAGCCCAAATTATTAAATATAGACAAACTGCACATTTAACACTATAATCTCGTAAATTCCTAAATATTTATGTTTATATTATATCACGCGTCAAGATAGTATCCATTTAATCCCCCCACTGAGGGGCTCGGAGCCTAACCTAAGTTAGGGTAATCACCCATAGTAAGTTATATATAGCACATAAATTGAAATAGCTTGTTGATCACTATTTATTTAATGTCCTTCAGTTTTCATAATTCATACATTCAATGGAAACTAGATTAGGGTACAGACAAGTATAGGGTAGAGAGACAGGGAGGTGTACATTGTGATAATGAAATACAATGTTATACCTGTCCCCTGGCACTGGAGCAGCGACTGGGAGCCTGCTTTGCAATGCGCGCACAATCTCGCTCCAGCATTCGGAGGCGTCCTGCTGCGCGAAGCCCCCGCCGGCGCCGCGCTCCGCAAACCTTGGAGCAGCCTCGTGCAGCGCGTGCAGCAGCTTGGCAGTGGCCACTGCACATGCACCTGACTGCCCTCCCTCCAGTGTACGCATCGTGTCACTCAGTGCGGAAGTCAACTCACCCGCTGTACCGCCTCCTGATGCTGAAATGTTTTTATAGTATAGAAAATTATGGAATATTGCTGAAAAAAGTATTTTTACTTGAAGACTAAGCGGAGGCCTAATTTTAGTCTTCTTCCCTTCCCGTTATTTGTTGACAATAAAGGATGAGAATATGGATTTAATGGAAGAGAATGCGTCCCGCATAAGAAAGGCAAATATTCTCTTGCTCTGTGTCCCCTCCTCTTTGATTAAAGGTAGGCACCACATCTGCAATTGTGAATGTCTATGGGCAGCTATTGCATCACTATTTCTGTGAATGAGGTAGCCGATAGCTTGCTTTGTAATATAAATATATGTCATACAAAAAGCGGATGAACATGGACCTAGTTAAAAATGCATGATTACATATCATGGTATAATTTGGACAAACATGTGACAATAATGAAATAAATTTAAACTGCAACTTACTTTTATCATAATTAAGAAGTGCATTCTTCAACTCTGGGACAGTCTTGAGACACTGAACTGTTGCATTCATGTAGCATGTGTTGCCCAAATTCATCAAACCTTCGGGAAGATCAAGCTGTAAATCAAACAGTTAAACAATAAAGGTTTAGCTTGACTAACCATATACCACTGAATGATTTTATACAAATTTTAAATACAGTTGACCCCGGGATAAGCAAGAATCCAAAGAACTGCAGTAGTTTTTCTTCTCTTTTTCCTAAGTTTCTCGCTTATAGAGGTTTCTTACTTATCCAAGTTCAACTGTATATGTAGATAAGTTATAACTTACAGCTGTAGCCAGCTCAGCCTCATTCATGTCTTCCACAAAGCGAGTTTGTTCAACAGGGGCTGCTGGAACATCCTCTTCTTTGCTACCCATCACAAGCACTATAGCATTCTGGAATAATTTCATACTGTAGCATAGACATTGACCGTTTTGTGTGTAATTTATTGTTAAAAAACTATGACTAACAAAGTAGAAGATTATGAACAGTAGAAATAACTTACATTAGTCAATTTGAAGTTCCCCCAAGCATCATCTCTCAGTGTTACACCCTTGCAGACCACTTTCTGTCTGTCCGGCTGCACTCCGGTCAGGGCAAATATCTGAGCCTTGAACAGCACAGGCTCATCATCTGTGTTTACCTCCACACCGGGGAATGTCTCCTTACCCCACTTTACTTTCACTATATAAGATTAATACATGTTAGATTATTTTATCATTATCCTAATGCATCCACAATACATTTTGAGATGTGCCTATTAATTAAAAATTTAAAATATATTTTTATGAATTTAAAAATATGTAAAAAGTTTTTGCATTTCTTAGATTTGTAGGTTGGACTCACAATAATTCGAATTTTATGTTAGAACAATCCAAATATATATTTGAAATGCTATATCTTTATATGCCTAATAAGAAACAAATTTTTTGTATGTTTATGCTAAATAAAGGACTATAACTAACAATTGCTTGCAATACTACATGTTATTTTAATTCAGATGAAAACAGATGAAATTCGTTTCTTTGTTTATACTACAACAGAGTACTAGCAGTCAAGCCGGTTGTGTTAGATTAACAATATTTTTTAATCACGAAATGTAAAAATAAGAGTAATTAACTAGTGATTTAATAAGAAATATACTTATTTATAACAAACATTTTAGAATATACATTAAACTTTCGTGACAATTTCTTTCTTAAATCTAACCTAAAGTTTATGCAAAATAATAATCATAGTTTGTTGTTATATTACAAAGTTACCTGAAACATTGGGCATTGTGAAATATTTCCTTCAAATTACTGTTTTTCTGCTAAAAAACAAACACCGGCTCCTAATATTTCAAAACTGAAAGTCACGATTATTCACTTCGTGTAATTTTTTGACAGACGTCAAAAATGATCAAGTCTCAGGGATTCTCTGTTTTATGGATAGGTTATATAAACTACAGAACACATTTACTCTTCGATAATATCGGTAGTTCGGAACTGAAAGTTTTCGTTTCGTTCCGATTCAAACGCGCTTGTTCATGTTACTTACAGTTTATAAAATCTCTGTTATTAGTTCGAATCCTCACCACCGCAATCAAACGTTGCGGTCAGCGTAAAAATGGCGAGATTCAAATAAGCACAATATTCCAGGGCTTTTCACCAATCCATGTTTGGAGGTCAACGCTAAAGACTCAAGAAGTATTATTAGGCACAAGTTACAAAACATAAATCCAAATTTGTTAAAACTTTACAATTGCTTAATTATCATTTATTGCACAAAATAAAATAATTTTAAAATTCACAGCGCTTAACTCCAACTTAAAAATTGTGTAAAATGTATTAAACTTATTAAATAAATTCAAGCATAATAAACACATATGCGGTGTACATCTTATTTTAAATATTATTTTATTTCGAGATAATTTAACGAACGTCTTTTAAAAGAAAATGTCTCTTATCAGTGATCAAAAAACAGTACTTTCTTCGTAATTAATACTTTGTATTCATACTTCATTTTTCTGCAAATTGCACAGCATGCATTTGCATTTGAATACTTTGTGGTCGTTGGCGAGTGGAGAATGGTGCGATTTTTCATTTTGATTTACACTATCGATATAGCATATGCCATGAATGAATTTAATTAGAACATTAAGTAGAATCAAAGTAAAAGTGAGATAAATACAAAACTTATTTTGGGCGTACTTAGGTAGTAGGTACATTTTATAAATCACAGAATGTTACTGTGAAATTGTACTCACAGTTATTATAAGAATGATATTTGCGATAGACACTGGCGCAACGTTCGATGAACTTTCCACCGCGAAGGCTGCGCAGACGCCGGTAAGCTAAGTAAGCTACCACCGGTCGCCCGCCATCCCGCCAACGCAAGCGCCAGTCGTTACGTATACTCTGTGTAAATCAGACGGCATTGCTTGTTAGTGTACATGTAAATATCGCGGTGATTTTTCACAATACGAAACAAGTTAAGCTCTAACGATAGTGCGACTTTTGAATCTAATTAAGTGAAGTGAAAATCGTATAGTATTGCGAAGTGTGTCTTAATATAAATAAACAGTGTTATAAGGCCGCTTTTTACGGAATGGATAATTCAATGTGTTGTGGGAGTTATAGCACCGGAGCTTATTGTAAGTTTGCAAGCTTTTGTGGTTTCGTGTTTCTAACATTAAAATGCATTGTTTCTGTGTAATCTCATCTTAATTGCTTGTAGACACGAATTAACAGTATCGCTAATTGGACATACCTTCATTCAAACGTGTGCGAAAAGTCAGAGAATTGAAGATAGGCAAAAAAGTTCTTGGACAAAATTACTTCCCTGTACATCGAGATAATTAACATAAAATGTTTTTAATGTAGTTTTATGGAAGTTAATACTTTGTTAGATAACTTAAAAATACACCAATGTCAATTTGTCGACATTCTTTACCTTTCTTTATTGAAAAAAAATCATGTTATCTTCTAGGATACATAGCTTTTTGCATCTGTAATGTTACAAATACTTGGGTAATTAATTAATTAATTTATTTATAGAATACCCACTTGAATAGTAGATATTAATTTAAGCCACCTTGGATTATGCTACTGGAATTTTGATATTTGTTAAGAATAACAAACATAGAATGAAGAAATACCATCGTAAGTGAGTTTGTAAGAATTCCGAGTAATGGGTAGGGTACCTCATTGGGTTCGTGTTTTGAATACAAAAAGCGATGTTATATTTGCGAGCGACTGCGATGTATCTGGCTTTTTGTGGCGGTGTGAAGAATCCATAATGGTGGGGCGCAGGATCGTATCTACCTGCCGTTTATAATCCATCTGTAATAGCGCGCAAAAGACAGGAATGCGACGGTGTATTACGTTTTGTAAATTATAAACTGCTACTCATGAGACATCGTCTTCATCAAATATTTACTTATCATGGTTTACCAATACATTATTTTTTTTTATATCATAAGGTGGCAAACGAGCGAGCGGTCACCTGAAATCGCTGAAATAGCGAAGCGACCGTTGCCCATAGACATACGCAATTACATATGCGTTTCCTACCTTTAATCGACGGAGGAGAGGATGGACAGAAAGAAAATATTTTCCCTTTCCATGCATCCTCTCATCCGGAAAGTCCACTTCCACTTCCCATCCTTTCCTTATAAGAAAAAGGGTGGGAAGGGAAAGAAGACTAATATTGGCCTGCGGGACGCACACTCATCAGACGAAACGCGGAATTGCTTCCACTTCACGCCTGTCTTCTGTGTGGTCGTGGTATTTCACCGGGCGAGCCGGGCCGATTCGTGCGAAGATGTTAAAGCGGGCTCTACCACTGTTAAATAATACCTACAAGAACAAAATATTACTAATAATATAAAAGCGAATGTTTAGATGGATGGATGGATGTTAGAAGGTATCTCAAGAACGGCTACATAGATCTCGCTGAAATTTGACATAGATGTAGAACGTAGTCTGGAAGAACACATAGGTTACTAAGTTTTTTTAAATCTCGCGTGGAAGGAGTCGCGGGGGTCAGCTTACATTTATAATTCCATTCACAATGTTAATGTAATAGGACGAAAGTTTTTAGAGAAATAATTCCTTGAAATTCATTTAAATTGAATAACGAATGTTGTTAATCTTGATATACAAAATACTCGTTTAAATTTTTGCCAAAATTGTCAGATGTTATGGTCACTGACGCCATAAAAAGGCCATAACTTTATTTTTATGTTTTTGAAGCGTCTGTTTTCTGTTTAGAATTATCATAATTTTTATCTGATTTCTCGTATGTTTTGTGAGTTGCTACTGCTTTGAAAGACAGAGAGATACAAATGTTTAAGCAAAAAAAAAACTGCAGGACAAGTGCAATATTACAGTATACTTTCTCTATTAAGTAAAAATCTTTTTAATTTAAATAATCTCTTTTCAAATAACGTACGTTCTATAATTTATTACACGTGAAAAAGAAATGTATTTAAAAACTATTTTACTTTAATAACCGTAAAATTCCTTCTAGTGTTTAAAATATATATTTGTCTCTTGTATAAAGAATTTCGGTAATGACAACCCACAGAAAAAAGGTTGACATGAGACAGAACTTGTCCTTTAAGCCTCGCTTTTAAAGTAACGGAGTAAGTTTGATTAAAAGTGCATTATGTAGGACACCAATAACCAACTGAAGTTGTATTTCCGAGAAAAAGATTAATTTCCCTATTTTACGAGAAAAATGGAAAGGTTGTGCTATGGACATGACATTTTATAGTACCGTAGTTTCTATCTCTGACATACTCAAATAAATAAATAAAAATATAATGTTGTCAATCTTTTCCAAAAATAATGAGAGCGATGACACTATGTTTTTTTTATTACTTTTTCGGTAGTGGAAAACCAAGGTAATGTCGACAAATTATTTACGTTTTGTAAGAATAAAAATTTATCACGTTTGATACAAGCTATTATCTTTAAAAAAAATCTATAATGTTAAAAAAAAATAAACAAAACGCAACAGTAATTAACAATGTTGCCTGGTTATTAAAACATATTTAAGGAACGTATAATGTCGTATAACATCGATGCATATTCTCAGGTACGTATGCGGTTATCTTCGCAATTAAGTGCGCAGTTTAGTGCAAAACATTGATATCTGGCGTACGATACTTTCTCACTACCCAGCGCTGTCGTCGAGACAACCGGGGACTTGTTTTTACGACGTTTCATTTCCAGCTAAAGGTGGCAGTGGAAAGATTTTTGTTGCGACATAATTTATATGTTGTATGTTCATATTTTCTTATTCTTTGAATGGTACATGCTTAGGTGAAGGTGTGTGATATGTCCAACAATGATTTGATATCTTCCTATTCTATTACCAAATGATTTGTACAAAAACATATTGTTATTATCTTTGTTTTTTTATTTTTTCGTTGCAATTGGTAGTGAAAACTAATTAGTCGGCCAATCATGCGTCTTACGGCTAAAGCTAGTGGTTGTCATTTTTCTAAGATATAAAATACGAACATAAATTTTACTATGCGAGAATCTAACAATGGATAATCTAAACTTTTAACTGTAACACGTCTAGACGACGATTAATGTGAAGACGTCTAAATTAATAAAGAACGCAAAAACTGTGTCGATGTTTTTGAGGTTAAAACGTATTTAAGTGATGTTCACTGTAGTGTTTGCACGGATTCCACAATATTTTTGATGCATCACTCTTTAAATGTTAGATGAAAGTTTGACAGATGTTAGTGCCGTTAAGTTAGAACAGATACAAAAGTGGCCACAAAAATTACTGCATCATTTAATTTAAGGATATATTTATATCGTTCTGTGAAAAGAGCTGACATTCTCGTTTATTCGCTAACCTACGTAAGTTAATTTTGCAACTTTTAGTGTATATACAGTCCATGTAAAATTAAATAAATAATCTAATAAACTTTCTTGCTTTACAAAGTGGGATATATTTTTAACAAACAAAAAGTAATATTTTGCATCTCAATAGCTTGCGTTGTCAATAAGAAACTTACGTTTTTGGTGTTTTTTTTTAATATTTTGTTTTAAAAACATTCAGCCAATTCTTTTTAGCCACCTGTTTAACATAAAATATTATTTTAAAAGGTCAGTGCTCTGTGTTTGCGATTTGCGTACAGCAAATTACAAACTTGGTATTTGAACAAAATTAATAAAAGCTTCGATTAACAATATCGTTGACCAAAGAATAAATAAATAGACGAAATTAAGTCATTAGCTAAATTAAATATATTTGAACAGCAATAAAATAATTTACATGTTAATTTATGTTAAACACTAATCTCATTTATGGTAATTCTCAGCATAAAAATAAAAGATAATTTTTAATATAATTAACATAAACAGATTAATATATATAGAATATCTTACATTTTCAATATTTAATTGGAATTAATATTTAATTCTAATACAGACGCGACAGAAAGTAACAATATTCGACTTATAATTGCTCTAATCTAAGATATTCTATTGATGGAAAAAATATAACCTATTTTAGACCAACAAACATTTATTATGCCGGATAAACATATATTAAAAAAACAAGTTACAACCTCAACTAAAATTCTTCAATTTTCTACATATTTTAAACTTATTTTCTATAGTTTCTATGTTATAAATATTACGTATTTCGTATAAAAAAAAAAACCTGCACATCTTATGAATAATATTTATTTCTATTGATGTTTTATTACATAACCCCGGAAACTGCTAAAATACACGAAAAGTGTGCGGAACTCATAAAAATTAAGTGGTTTTTGCGGTAAAAGTAGATCTTCATCATAAAATATTAAGATTACATTACTATCGTCTATTTTAGAAGTGAAAATTGCCGAGAATCTTTATATAGTTTATGGTATTTGTAACATATTTTGACATTAGATTTAATCTATAACAATTATGTGTTAGTCGTTTAATTAATTAGCATATTTTGATAAAGTTAATATTTAAATAGTTCTCATAATTTAATACGGTCTAAATTAATAGGTATTACGCCAAAATTAAAGTAAGACACTATTTAACAAGTGTTTTAACTCTTTGACCGTCGTTGATTGGTCAAAAATCCGCGCCATGCCCTAGAGTAACGGTATAAAAGGTTGACGTATCTTTGCTTTAAGATAAATTAAAAAAAGTTTTATTCTTTATTATATTAAAGTCATTAAAATGTCACTTATTTTTAATATATCATATTTATATGTAGTCTCTTATGTTTAGACAATCCGTTCCCCGGGACGACATGACAGTATATTCATTTAACAGTGTGCCGTTAAAATTAACCGTACTCGCATACCAGTTAAATAAACAAGAAAATTGAATAAATGTACAGATTCCATTATGATAGTAACATGACTTTACATAAGTTATCTTGAAAAGCAATTTTTAAATTCCGCTATTTTCCAATTTTTTATTTTTTTAGTGTTCAAAATATTAGCTTTTATTTTTGTATTTTTTTCTTAATTTTATTTTATTCTAACTGTAAAGAAAAAATATTTTAATATCTATGTTTCATATTATGCATCGATTTTTTTTTATTTGCGGCCTTTTTTCCGAAAGCGGCTTAGCTTTCTGTATTTATAAACTCAATAGAATAGAAAGTTATTTCTCTGTTGTATTCTATTTGTAAATGTAAAATATAAATTATGTTAGAATTCTCATTAAGTTAAGTTAAAACACATTGAAGTATTATCTTTGGAACATCATCGTTTTAAATCAATCACATACAATGACGCAAAAAGTTTTTAATCAAACAAGTCGTGTTTTAATAAATTATAGATCATATGCCAATAGTCGAATCGTTCCACTTTCCAAATATAGCTATGTACTATATTTCAATGTCTGCTAGTTTTAATATCATTTTATAAAGTCATATAGTAATTTCTAAGCAGCGCTTATTTTTCATTCTTTTAAACTCCTTTTATTATTTTCGCTTTAGAAACAAATACATTAATTACTCATTATTAATTTCTTTTTTTATTGGTTAGTGACTAAACTACAAATTAAGTTTTGGCAACCCTAAAATAGCTTATTTTCAAAGGGGAGACAGGTGCGCTCTGCCATCTGCTATTACTGATTTCTGTATATGTGTGAACGGGATAGAAAAGGTCCTAACGCTTTGAAACTCTTTGAACCTCTACTATTTCAAAATTTGCCGTGGCTATCCTATCTACCACAGATAATGTAGTTAATAAACAAAAGTCAACCCGGACACAATATTACGCGGGATAACTTTACGACAATTCTATTCATGATGCTTTCCTAGTACATATAACCATTTATTACTTGTCTTGGAGCAGTGTTGCCAGAGAGGCGTTAACTAGCAATTATTTTGTCGTATTCTCGCGCCTCTCTTCCGCTGTACAACACAGTAATATAACATTTTCAAAGTATTGAATAGTGTTAGTTTATTGCTTATAAAGCCTGTTAGTCCTAACGAAGGTAAATTTGTAAGGAAATGAGTAGACTCTATAGAGATGGAACAAATCGTGGAACTTAAATCGAAATACCATATCTATTATACATTTGTTAGGTTGGTAAATATAGAAAATAAACTCTTCTTCTACAGATCACAAATGAAATTATAATACTAAATTATTTGATTCAATATAAATCAGGAACACTTTAATTTAAACTGGAAAACAATATTAAAAATTAAATATTTTGTTTTGCGTTTTCATAAATCTACAAAATTCATAATGTAGTACCGTTTAAATGATCGTTGATGGTTTACGTAAAATGGGTCGTTTACAAGCGCAATTTAAACGTAGCCTCGAGAAGGGCCAGAGGGCAAGCACCTTGCCGTTGTCGCAAGGACGCCGCCATTCATACGGGTAACGGACTCAGCACAGGGTTGCCAGGGTACCAACGATAAATTCCAGAAATTTATTAAATTGGATTGCCATACAAAGTTTTGTAGTTAATGAGTAGAACAATTTAATTATTTTAAGTTAACTTTTGCTGTTAATATATTGACGTATGTAAAGAACAAAATGTTGGCTAGGAAACAATGAACAATTCGATTGTCTTTGGGTTTACTGTGCATGCTTGGTGTTTTGTCTCCAGTTAACGATAATTTTCAAATTGTCCTCACATGACAGATTGCATAACATGCTTCCGAGAAAGCGAAGTATCAGTAACATTACGGCAATTACGTGCATTGGGTGTCGGTAGCGAACAATCGAGCTAAGTTGAATGACCGTTATACTCAGATGTATTAGAATAATTATATCCTTTTCGTATGAAATGTGAAGCTTAGGTGGATATAACTGTTTTTACACCCGAAACGTCAGTTACCGTTTATGTGTAATAAAGTCATGGTTGATGATTTTATAATTGAATCGTCACGGTAGACGTGATTGAATTAATTTATTTCCAAATATAAAGGATACGATACGTATTTCAGGTAATGTAGAGAACTAAATGCTGCTGACATTAATGACTAGTGGACCTGTTATTATCGGATTAAAATTGACTAATATTATATGAGAGAAATTACGCGAGAAACTTTGCAGCATTATTACTTTTCTATCTATAGCAATTACTTTTTTTCCTTATATTCCTTGAACCTTTAAGCAATCAGTGGTAAAAGAGATGTACTGTAAGTATCTGGACGAAAGTTACGTTCGGTCATCATCAGCTCACTACGTCCCCACCGAGGGGCTCGGAGCCTACCCTAAGTTAAGGGTGATTAGGCCAACCACCAACCACGCTGGCCAAGTGCGGGTTACGTTCGGTGCCTTCTCTGAATTCACCTTTGTATTTAGAAAAAATAGTGTCTCTCTTGTGCTGCGGATATCCATCAGCTTCGGTGATTTCTTGACATTAAAAGTTCTCTCGTTTACGCTTTATCATATAAGATGCACAGATAAATAAACGCAGAATCATA
This sequence comes from Papilio xuthus, assembly GCF_000836235.2. NCBI lineage: Eukaryota > Metazoa > Arthropoda > Insecta > Lepidoptera > Papilionidae > Papilio > Papilio xuthus. The sequence goes on along the minus strand of NW_013530507.1, from coordinate 5,440,743 downwards.
AACATACATATGTTAGACAGATCAGCTATTAAAATGTTTATTTTTATTGCCGCATTCAGAAAGGTAATGCGTTATAATACAAACATTTGAATGCCTTGTGAAGGCAGACAATGGTTAAGACTTGACCTCGGGCGCTTCCGTGCATTTACACCTTTGTTTTTATTGTGTTACAATTTTTCAAGGCCTTGATATAAAGATTTATCAATATTATCGGAAATTATACTTATCACATGTTTATTGTTTAATATATAGACATTACAGTCTACTTTTTTGACGTCAGTTACCTACTCAAGTATTAGATCTACTCATCTATCTATATATAAAAAGAAAGTAGAGTTAGTTACACTATTTATAACTCAAGAACGCCTTTATTGATATGGCTGAAAATTGGCGAGGACGTAGCTTAGAGCCAGGAGACGGACATAGGATACTATTTATTCATTTTTTTTGCTATTTTTTTTTCGAATTTAAGCCTTAAAGAGTTACTTTTTGTTTAACTTACTAATATTATAAATGCAAATGTTTAGATGGATGTGATGTGGATGGATGGATGGGTGGACTACACTAATTAAGTTTTTTTTATATAATATATCCACGCGGACGGAGTCGCGGGCGACGGCTATTTCTATATATAATCTTCATTGTTTACTAAAGGATCTACCCTCCCACTAAACAGACATTGATGTTTTAACAATTTTCTATCAGATTTAACTCATATTATTCATGGACAAAGTAGCTTTCAAATAACGATAGAATTTTTGAGGTTATTCGTTACTGCATACACCGAATATATTTCTACTTTATTCTTAGTGTACATTCTATATCATGAAACCTTATTTTATAGTTAGCACATAAATCAATCAGAGCGTATCTTAACGACACATCGCTGTACCCTCTGGTTTGTAGATCCAATAATAACCTGGTTACTGACACCTAACAGTATTGGTAGTTTCCAGTGGTACCGTCTTGACCACAAACAACGCGACTGGGTTTCAATGTCAAACTGATGCAATTTCATCTTGATGTCTGAATGTTAGAGATACTGAGGTACTAAGATTACATACGTATACAGAAACATTCATTTATACAAAAGAAAATTTACTATGTGTAAATTAAATTTTCAAGTAATGAGGTCGGTATTAAATAGTTTCGATAGTTTTGTTCGAAACGCACGGTTAATGTTAAAATTGAAAAGAAAGCCAGAGAAGACAAGAATGGATATTTTTTTTACTAATATAATTGTTAAAAACCAAAGAGGTTCATTGCAGAAACCACATAAGCGAGAAATGATAAATAGAGAAGTGCACATTTTTGTTTAATTTAATTGCCGAAAACATGATTGAAATAAAGACACTTAAAACTATTTTGTTTAATTGAATTTGGGATTATGTATTACGGCAATTTATTACTAAAATAGCGTACGAGTGGTAAGCCAAGGTAATAGTCGCATGGCTTCACGGAGATGAGAAAGTGCGACCCCGATATATCGATAAGTGCGACTCGCGTACATTTCACGTAAATCTAAGTGTCTTCCGAACTTTGGACAACAGGCTGTTGTAAGCCGGTTACCGAAGTACCCATATTTTAAATATTGTTAGCTCTAAATATTGGAAAGAGAAACTGGGAATTACTAAAGAGGTTTTATTTGTAATCAAAAGTTGTTAGTTGTACTAAAATTATTGACAAACTGGCTGATATTAAAAAAAAACAAAAGTTGTCTTGAGGATGTCAAATAGCAATCGTTAGTATCGAAATGTTTAAACGTTTTATTATTAGAATATACCATGATAATAAATGAAAATGTAAATGCCATTTTATAATAGTATAAGTTAAATGGAAAGCATCTGTAGGAATGCAGCGGATCTATAATCTAGACGAGTTTATGACTAAAATTGTGGGTGACCTAAAAAGATGGGTAAGCGCAGTTTTCTACGACGTCTTAACATGTCTCATTCTGGGCAAATCATAACTTGACTGATTTATGTTACAAGTTAAATGAAGACTTTGGTCTTTTTTTATGTTTATGGCCGTAAGATATAGTAAAAAATAATAACTGTATGTACACGTTAAATCTTTTTGAATTATATTTACTACTCAAGTTCGAATACCTTTATACTTATAACATTAAAAACAAATCAATGTATTCAAAATAAGAATAACAAATAAATGTAACATCTGGAACTCCAAATTAAATTAAAAAAAATAATAATTTAAGTAAGTTTTTTTTTAAATCATAGACACAACTATAAATAACGATTCAGTAATTTGAAAAATTATTTACGTAGTCTATGGTAATGATGAAGGAAGTTTATAACGACTACTCGGCGAGGAGAGGTGTCGGAGCGACGAGACGTGGAATGCCTCATCTAGGTGCGTGACTGCGCGGAATTCTCCGCAGCGAGGAGAAACGCTGACCGAAAGTAAAACTTGATCAATATAATTGATTTAACGTTGACGAGACTTTATAACAATTAAGTGGCCAGTGCGAAAATATAAAAAATATAAAAAAAAAATACAAAGGAAAATGGAAACATTTTCTATTTTTTATCCAAGATTTTTTTGATTAACTTGTGTTATGTGGCTGTTAAGATCATACTAGTACAAATCCTGTTTAAGGCATCAATAGTGATTTATTTGACATGGATTCTTTCATAAATGCGAAGTCCCGTTACATAAGCATTAGCATCGGTTCTAACGGCCGCTATCTTAGCATAAATGCAAATGATTGAATAATAATTAACTCTTGTCAATTATATGATGTACCATCATAATTGGAGCACATACACTGCTATCAAGGACAGTTACAACAGGGGTAGTCAACATTCCATTTACATCTTTATTCCACCTTGGGATTATCACGTTTAGTCAAAACTTTGTATCTGATGAAATGGGTGAACTTATTATATTTGACATAGTTTAAGTTAATGTGAAAAAGTTCTAATTTCAATAAAAAAATAAAGAAAAAAAGTTAAATAGGAAATATGAATTGCGTCTGCCCGCAACTCCTTTGCGTGGAAAAAAAAAAAAAACTTAATTATTATATAATAGTAGCTTAAATGTTTTTTCAGACAATGTTCTTTATCTATGTCAAATTTCAGCGAGATTCGTTGAACCGTTCCGGAGATACCTTCTAACAACCATCAATCCATCCATCTATTCATCAATACATCCAAACATTCCCATTTATAATATTAAGAAGTAAGAATTGTACTTGTCCAATGGGAGTCCAATTTGTCATCATTTTTACTATGATTTGAAAAAATCGTTTTTTTTTGTAAAAGAAATGTGTTTTAAAGCCAACATTTTATTTAATCTACTGCACCAGACTGCTACCTGGTGGTTTTTGCGTAAAATTCCGTTATAAAAATAGACTAGAACATATAAATGTATTGACCGTATTCAAAGCACGTCTTCAGTCCTTATCTGATCAAATCAGAGCAATGAGACGTATGTTAGTGAAGGCAGGTGCTACAACAAACAGGTTTGTGCGAGCTCACCGCGACCACTCTATAAATTATGTCCTGTCTCCAAAAAATGTGCGCCGAAGTGTCTCTTAGCAAACTTTTTTTGCTTTTTTTATTCGATGATTGTACTTCTTTTATAAATTCCGGTTATAAATACCTAAATATTCGACTGTGCATTATGGCGTTGTTCCGTACTAACTTGTAAAAATGAGATCTCATGTAAGAATGCTTAACACTTCATATTTTTGGTGTATGTCATGGAAACGTATTGTACCTTATGACAGTGGAAACCCACTATTAGATGATTTACATTTACTGTATCCTTCGTTTCAATTGAAAGCCTAAATTATGGAAACAATAGAATGTCAAATTCCACATATGGCGGCCATTACGATATTCGATTTTTTTAGTTATATTGCGAAAACTAAGAAGTTAATCTAAAATAAGAGTGGTCAATGGTCTACGGTTATGTGAGAAAAACTGTTTTACCAGAAATATTTTGCAATTTACCAGTTTTACAGTAAATTATAGTTTGTCTATTGTTTAGAGTATTGATTGGAATCCGGTATATATGTTTCAGGAATGAAGTGGTCAACACTAATGTTGCGGTGTGCGGGGGCGCGGGGAGGATGCGCGAGGAGGAGTTGGAGGTGGCGCTGAAGGTGGTGATCGTGGGAGACGGTGGCGTCGGCAAGTCCAGCATGATCCAGCGATACTGCCGTGGCACCTTCACGCGGGACTACAAGAAGACCATCGGCGTCGACTTCCTTGAACGACAGATAGAGTTAACATTTTCTCTTATTAATATTTTAAGAAATCCTAAATAGTACTTACTTCTTATTTAAAAAAAATAGTTTATATGACAATTCAAGGAATATTAACCGAATGAGACTTTGACAAGTAAGTGTGGTAACAACCCTTTAACTGCCATCTAATATAGGGTGAGAGTTGCGAAGCTATTCTGATATCCGCAGCATAAATTGTGTTCTGATTTGTCTGGTCATGTTCAGGTCAGATAATAGTTTAAACCCATTTGTAAATTAGATGGCTAGTAGTCATTAAGTATATGTATGCAAATTGTACCGTACTATTGGCCGAACTGCGCGGAAGACGGAGGATCGCGTACTGTGGAAGGCATTGGGCATATGACCAGCAGTGGGCAAATAAAGGTTATAGTGATGATCATGATAGGCCGAAAGTCGAAGATTTAATAAGATTATTTAAAGAGAGAGAGAGAGAAAGGGTTGACATTTTATATTTGAGAGTGGGCATTGTAAGATAATCTTCAAACCTATGATTACAATAAACAGTACATTCGACGATGACTTCAGCTAAAAATCAAAGAAGCGTGAGAATGCTTTCACTGACGCACCATTTTTTGAATAAATCCGTGACCGCTGGGCACACGGTCACCAATACATTTGATTTGAAAAGACTGTCCTATTTTCAAGAGAACATATGAGAGACAATCTCATAATTCATAAAAGTAATTGAAATTTATTATTCGATTTTTTCATTGACATCTAAAAAGCAATATGTACCAATAAGTTTGTACTACAACGTCAAAGGCCAGTATTTTAGCCTTTTGTTATTATTTTTAAACAATATTTGTCCTGAACAATTTATGGTCAATTTAATGAATCGGTTAACTGATTAGCGCAGAGGCTATCTGGTTGATTAAACTCGCGTGCTCTACAAACATAAATGCAATTAGGTTAGTGAATCAGTTGTACTGAAGATATGCCTTTATAAAAGAGCCGTCAAAAAGAAATAGAAACTTTGAAATAATTAAACAGTGATCAGAGGGCCTAGCACGAATATTTGCGACACGCGCCTTCGTAACATTGTCGACAAAATTTGTATTAGATTTGTTAGTGTATTTTATGACTAACGGGTGAGCGCGAAAACGTTCTCACAAATATACATGCTAAGTCCTCAGATCAGAGTAGTCAAGAACGTTTGTGGGAAAGTGGCAATATGACAGAATGAAAAAAAAGATTAAAGATAAACGAAGCAATATATGTAAATATAAGACGAGAAGTTTATAAATGAAGACTGGAATAAATAATTTGCAAAGTTTATACAACCCATTATGAATAAATACATTTTATTTTACGAACATAAATATAAAATAAAAAACTGTCACAGATCTATTACACTTTCTGAGCGCGATGAAAGTGAAAAGAAATAGTTGCCATGTAATTTACGGTATAAAATATTCATATTTGTCAACACAAAATGTTAATTGATGCAATAAATAAAAGGAGGTATTACAAACTCTCCCTTTTCAAATGGAATACAAATAGAAATGATTACGTAAACATATACATTTGTGTTCGATATTTACTATATTTTATTGTAAAATAGACTCTTTACTTTGTCAATAAAATTAGATAGCTTTATAAAAATATTAACATAACCGAATGGCGAAAAGAAAAACGAAATTAAGTTGATCTCAATTTTAACGATGACTGATATTAGCTCTTCTTTGCTGACTAACCGCAGATTTCTGAGAACAACATATTGTTGTCTCTTTTTTGTCCATGATAATGACAGGTATGACGATTTGTTCTATACAGAGATTATGGTTTCAACAATCAGAAAGCTCAGAAGACCGTTTTATGGAAATATTGCAGCTAGTATTCGCGATGGTGTCAACAATTTTAATGTGATAATTTTAAAATACAAGTCGTGTGAACTCAACAAAGTAATTGCATTGTCTTATTAATATAAATGCACGTAACATTAAATTTTCCATGGTTACTAATTATAAAGATGATGGGTCTTGCAACTCTTGATTTATTCTGACAACATTTTTGTAGAGATTGTTAGAGTTTAACAAGGAACTGATATTGATGTATAATTTCTAATTATCACTGACTTATCCGGCTTGAAGGACCATAATATTGAAATGCAGCAGGTTAATTTGATCCTGAGGCTCATAAAAATAAAGACTAAATTCGTATATTCAGGATTGATGGTGAGGAGGTGCGGCTGATGCTATGGGACACAGCGGGACAGGAGGAGTTCGACGCTATCACGAAGGCGTACTACCGCGGCGCACATGCCTGCGTTCTCGCCTTTTCCACCACGGACCGGGATTCCTTTCTTGCACTGCACTCGTGGAAACTGAAGGTAACTATGGAATAAACCTATTAACTCTAAAATAGTAGTAAACAAGGAGATGAATAGAAAGATATAGGAAAACGATGGAAAAACTTCGGAATGATTTGTTTTTTTTTTGTCGTTTACTCCTGACATGTCATATGATTGTCATATTTCAAATTTTCACTGGAGAGTAAACACAGGTTTGATGTTACATTTATTTCGCCTGTGATGACACAAATGTTTATAGCTCACTTTTGCTTTAATGTATTTTGCATTGGAATTTCATTTATTTGTAAAACTTATCCGTCTGTTGCATTTAACTCACGACATATAAAAGTAATACTAATTAAATTTCCCTTTTTATATGTTTACGGATACAATATTTGGAATCCGTGTAAGTTACGCGCAAAACGTGCCATATTAAGATACAGCATCAAATGATAAACGGGGTCGTAAGCCGAGATTCAAATTGTCTATTGGTCGCATTTATACCTACTCTCTATAAACACAGAGGTTCATATGTCATGGCCTGCTGTAGTTTCAGGACAAGTGAGTCACAAAATATTTTTAAAAGAAAGAACGTAATTTATCTGATTGAGGAGAGATATAGGGCATTTATCCATGATAAATTATAAATATGTACGATATAGGCTAAGTATTTTTACTATGTTGTCAAAACTAGTTTGTCCAAGAAGTAGGTACTTATAATTGACACAAGTGTTTATGTAATGCTTTGATTTACGCATGTTGAAGAACGAATTGAAGTGGTTAACGGTAGTTATACACATGTATTTGCTTACCTCTTTGAATAATAGGTTGTTAGTGAGTACAGTTATAAAAAAAAATATTTATAATAATAAGCGGAAATATTTAAGAATCTCTGTAATATAGTATCACATATCACACGACTCATAATCACAACGGGATGTTTACATTTATGAATTCGAACTCATTTCCGAGCATAAAGTTGACGAGGCGGACATTTAGCGAGATGCGCTCCCAAATTATCTTTATAACTTTTGCCATAATACTAGTATTAGTACAAAGTCATTGGAGTTTGAGAAGCGAAGACAGATGTATCAACTACTATAGAACAGGAAGGAACTTCGATTTAAATCAGATGAACGGTGAATTCTACGCTGTGTATTTCTGGCCGCCGATACAACGCGAGAGGGATACCTGTGGAGTGTTGAATTTTAGAATCATGTCAGATGAAGATGTGGAGGCAGCGACAGCTGAATGTGATGGTGTTATTGATGATGATGACACAGTAGTTCAAGCTACGTACAGGAATAGCACAGGAAAATTGGTTAATGTGATTTACTTTGGTAACGAAGAAGTGAAACATTTGATGAGGTCTTGCGACAAAGTGTACAAATATTTGTTTATTAGAATTAATGATGATTATGTGATGGGTATCAATTGCTCGTCTGGTGGCCGCGGAATTCTATTGGCGAAGTACCTACCTGGTCTTAGCGAGGTGCAGACGGTTGTAAGAGGCATCGAATTTATGACTGGCCGGGAGGGGAAGCCTGACTGCCCATTGCAGTAATACTGAAAATGTTTATATATAGAGTGTGATTTGTTACCGTCTATTTTGTAAAATTATTTTAAATGTTTTTTTTTTAATAAACGTAATTTAATTATTGATTGTATTATTTAAATGATAGGTGAAGAAAATTATTTGGTTATTTTTAAAGAAGAAACAGTGTATATATTTTTCTTGTAGATTCATTGTTACACTATTTGAGAGTAAGTAAACATCCAGTATTGTTACTTACTCTCAAATAATATAACATACCTTAGGCGTACTTAACACTGGTTTATTAAAATTATCAAAATTAAAGTAGCAGTAGTAAGAGTCACGAACAATAAAGATATGTAGGTTTTTTTAATAAGATAAAAGTATAAATTATTTTATTTACATTTACAGACACCAGAAATTTTCTTTTCGCCTTTTGACCTGTACAATTTTTTTTTCCAAAATGTGGTGTTAAATGTAGATACAGTTTAATTATATTGATAACAAATAATCTTCTTTTAGGTTCGAAAATACGGTTAAAAACTTCTTGTATTAAACATTCTACTTGTTTAATTACAGGTTGAGAACGAATGCGGTGAAATCCCGACAATAATAGTGCAAAATAAGATAGATTTGATGGACCAGTGCGTCGTCGGACCGTAAGTATTAAACAGTGGTAGACCACTGCAACATTTGTTGCACGAATTCGCCAACCCGACCGGTGCAATACCACGACCACACAAAAGACTGGCGTGAAGTGGAAGTAATTCCGCATTTCGTCTGATTATACGTTCCGGTGGCCTAATTATTCCATCCTTTTTCCTTACCACACTTTTCTTATAACGATAAGAATGGGAAGAGGAAGTGGATTTCAAAGAGAAAGAAATGGTAAGTAATGAAAAATATTTTTTTCTGTACGAGTATTAAAAATATTGCCAGTTGTCACTTCACTATTTTGGAGAATTGGGATAGGCGCTCATTTATTCGAACGAAGGACTTGCCTAATCGTTTTTTGTGCATTGTTGTGT
>NW_013530507.1:5397873-5431337 GCF_000836235.2 Papilio xuthus | reverse complement strand
TAATTCCGCATTTCGTCTGATTATACGTTCCGGTGGCCTAATTATTCCCTCCTTTTTCCTGAAGGAAGTGGATTTCAAAGAGAAAGAAATGGTAAGAAATGAAAAATATTTTTTTCTGTACGAGTATTAAAAATAGGCAATGCATCTGCAATTGCTGATGTTTATTGCCAGTTGTCACTACGCTATTTTGGCGAATTCGGATACGCGCTCATTTATTCGAACGAAGGACTTGCATAATCGTTTTGTGTGCATTGTTGTGTCTCCAGATGACTGATCGAAGAAGTTAACTTTGATATCTTTCCCCGAATTTTAAAACTTAAGATACATTTCTTTGTTAGTATTCATTATCAATATATGTGTTACGTCGTCAGTGACGAGGCGGAGTTAGTGGCTCGCGCTCTGGGCTGCCGGCTGATGCGCGCCTCTGTCAAAGAGGACGTGAACGTAGGCGCCGTGTTCCGCGCACTCGCCGCACGCTGCCTCGCCGACATGCGCGCTGACGACGACGCGCCCAGCGTCAACACAACTCCAGTTATTGGTAAACAATTTCGTATTAAGTGTACAACTAACCGTGGGTTTCCGAGACGTAATTCTCCGTTATAATCTCTGTTTCGTCAAAAATTATGTCAGGAATGACGATATGGTTTATACAGATTTTGGTCTTTGAAACCAACTGTACGTGCGGGTCAATGACTCCTATCTGTCAAAGATAGATAAATGTCATTTTAAATATTTATTACGTAAATATATATTTCAATATTAATGTCATGTTTGTTATATGTTTGCAGGTAGTTTCACAAATCATAATAGCAACGGCACGATCTTGCTGCGGCCCGCCAAACACCGCCCCGGCAAGAAGAGAAACGTCCTCAAGAGCGCCTGCAGAATACTCTAATTTAGCTCTCTAAAGATACAGCGTGTTTCTTTTTATTCCATTTGTCTATTACAAATGGGCAATATATTTATATTATGTTTCGTTCAATTCAGGAACTTGATAGTTTCTTTTTAAATCTATAATGTATTTTATGACATTAAATATATTGTGTAAAAAAGCAAATAAAAAGGATGCATTGAAATTAGAGTAACTTTTTAAATCATTCTATACGGCCAGTAACTGTTTTTTATAATTTTTCTGTAATGATACTGTCTGGAAAAATTTTAAATGACAAAAAAAAAAGTTTTAACACATTCAATGCCATTACGATTTACACGAGGACTGTGACACGGAATTCTTAAATTATTATTTTCTATATTTATGATACATCAAAATCAAAAAAAAATATTTATTTTAAATGTATTCTGATAGGTTAGTAATAAATTGGTCACTAATCGATGTAAGAGGTGGCTTATGTACTTATTGTGTACATATAAGATAAACTTAGCCGTTAATGTATAAATATACAACGTGCAATGGAACTTACCTTTTAGATTTTAGTTATACGTTAAAAAAGCACAGACTAACTGGCTACTATAAATATCGAACTAAAACTTTGGCTTTGTTAAGAATATCAGAGTGATTATCGCTTCGAAGCGATTCCATAACGAACTTCAAAAATGTGTCGAACTTTCGATATGTCACGTGATTGTCGCGCGTCAGTACCATACAATTTAGGAGTTCGCTATGGAATCGCTTTGAAGCGAATGCATTCCCTCCTGTTCTTATTGTAGACAATTATTATTATCTTTAATGCATTATATTGTTTTTATCACAAAACTAATATTGTTCCTTAACTTGTTGAATCAGTTTTAAACTTTGTCAGTATGAAAAAGACAGTATATCTCTGATAAAACTTAATTATTTTTTTAAATTTTAGTTAGTTTATATATTAAAATAGATATTTGTTAATTTTCTAAAAAGTCAACGCGTTTATAAGTTACTATAAACTTACGAGACACGTCGAATATTTGTAAATAATTTGTAATTAAATATTTACAATAAATTATTTTTTCCACAAGTTTTTTTTTTATTTAAAGCAAGCCATTTAAAAAGAAATATCATAAGCCAGCTTTAACATGAATAAAACACAATGTTAAGTTTAAATATAGAAAATTTATTAAAAAAAATTGTCAAATTAGAATAACAATTAAAAATATAATTTGGTATTAAGTAGCAGGTATACATAACAAAACTTTCTGCCGTACGCACAGTCGGTAATCGGTGACAAGAGACCCTTAGTGTACATTTACCTTATTTAACCAACACTAAAGGACTCAGTGGCCACTCAGTGACTGAGTGTGGCAGTTAGAGTGTTATTTTAAACTGACTCGCGTACTGACGCGTGCTAAAGCGATATACAGCCAATAATATGAGATGCTTCGTATCTTATGTTTATATTTACTTACAAAAATCAGAAGTAAATAGATCAATATAAACTTATCACTTTTCTCGCATTTGAATATATAAAAACAAAAGTTACGCTAAAATTTTTAATTCAATTGTGATAAAGAATAGAAAGAAAATGCGAATAACGTACAATTTTAAGGTTATTTTTACGATCCAATTTATGCAAAATAATCAATATATTTATGACTAATTTTAAATGTAGACATTTTTCAAAACAAATTGCCACATTATAATACTATTCAATCAATGTTATTTCAATTGAGCATTTTAAAAGCATCACAAAGTATCTATACTCTTTCAATGAGTTTTCATTCATAAAACATGTCTTAAAACATATCTTATTTCAAAGATAATGTAGAAGACTGATATATAAACACGGCTAAACACTCACGTATATTCGTCCGGTGGCGGCACCGACTAGTTTCAAACCCATCAGGGGGCCCTTCATCAGGATGAGTGGCACTGGTATTATTTCGCGGACGCGGCCCTCAGCTCACTGCGCGCCTGCGCTCTTAGGGCGCGTCTTGAGGGGGCGTGGGGCGCGAGCTGATACCAAAGCGTCGGTGGTGTTGTTGTTCAAGTTTCCACAGTATCATTACCACTCATTCTGATGAAGGGCCCCCGATGAGCTCGAAACTAGTCGTTGCCGTCGCCGGACGAATATACGTGAGTGTTTAGCCGTGTTTATATATCAGTTTAGTATAATGTCTCACGAAAGTTTGAATAATTTAAGATATTTTAAGACAAATATTTCGTTTGATAAATATTTAATACAATTTACAGACAAACTGTCTGTCTGTCTGATAAATGATTATAATTATTTTTTCATTCTAACTATATATTAAGGAATTATTTAAAAGTTACACTTTTTTAAATACTAAATAAAAATGAATAATTACGATGATAGTTATTTTGGTAAATTAAGTAAAATTTTTAACATTTCGACAATCATTTATAGAGGGTTCAGCTCTTTGTGTTTATCTCAAATGATAATTTTATAAGAAATTTATAATTCATAAAATTAAATGGATATATACATATCATTTGCTACAAGAAGCAAATACAAACATACAAAGTTATATTAGACAAAGTACTACATAAGATGCTGTACCATTTGAAATTGAGAATGTAATTTTAACATAGAAATTGGATTAAAGTCCATTTTTTTGGGTCTTTTAAAAAGACCAAAATAGTTATAAAATAAATTATGGCCTTACCTTTACGAATTTCACAAAACATCCTTTTTTATAAGATTGATAATTTTTCAATATTGAAAAATTTCCAAAACTTACATTGCAATTAAAATCAAAGTTATAACACCACCGATATGAAATCACCATAGACAAACTACAACACAGAAAGGTACGATCTTTAGGAAAATAATAAAAAAATAAATAATGATAAACACGTAGCAACATTTACATACGGAATTTGTACGTGTTTGTACGCAAGCCACGCACGCAATACACGTAAAGCCACGCACTAAGCCACAGACTAAGTCCAAACACACGCATAGCATGCGCTCAGTGATATAGGCGTATTAATTCACGAACACGTGGTAACATTGAGCTTCGCGAAGTAATCGAGGAGTCCCTGAAGACGTTTCTTGACGCGCTTCTGGTCATCAAGTGTGCAGCCGAGGATGGCGGACTCAAAGTTCTTGTCGGTGCCGGAGGCGGGGTCTGGCTGCGAGGTGCACGCGTTCATGTACGTCTGGCAACGCGTGTGCGCTATCACCGCGTCCTCGTGGACTGACATCACCAGCTGGTCGATGTACAGGTTCACCTGGAACGTTATACGTCGAATTTAGAACTAATCGCAACTATGGCAAAAGGTAACAAGGGATTTTTGAAAATATTGTTAGAAGTCTGTCGTCTTACACTAGCTGTAGTCCGCGATTCTGTCGGCGCGGAATTAAAAATAACTTAATTAGTAGCCTATATGTTCTTCTAGACTATATTCTACATCTATGCCAAATTTTAACGAGATCCATAGACCTAGATTTCTAGAGATATATACTAACAAACATCCATCCATCCAACAATTGCATTCATAATATTAGTAGATAAGTAGTAAGTAATGTAGGGACTTTTACATCTCAGCAAAAGAATATTCGAAGTCGTACATGAATGCTATCAAAAATTTTTGCTTCCACCACAAAATAACGACAAACAGCTATAACTAAATATTTTTGATAACGCTAAAACAACGTAGGCATATAAAAAACCTGGTTAGGGAGCGTATCCATACTACGTGACCCGTTTAGGGGGGGAGCGGAGTCTTTAAAATACTACGGTCAGTCACAGCATGGGGTGGCTCACGTTTTTGTCACGTAGTCATTAGTTGTTCTTTTTCATAATTCACTTGTAATTTAAGTATGTATGCAGTCTTTAAAAAAAAAACTTAGAGAAAACTAAAAAATAGGTCACGTAGTATGGGTACGTTCCTTTAAAACATGTCATTACAAATAACGTATCGTATATTGTAGACGTAAATACAATTCAAAGTATTAATATTAACAGCTGTATCAGACAACTAATCTCCATACACCTTGAACTAGTTTTTAGCCTCTATGTTTTATAGAACTGAATCATAATAATTCTAGATTCTTCAGAGTTTGTTCTAGCTTACATTACGACATAATTTCATTTACTTTCATTTCCGTTTACGTCAAAAATTAAACTGTAATCTTATCGCGATAATATTATCGATAACGAAAAACAAAAACAACCAAAGTACTAATATGTTCATTAACCGTGGGTTTCCGAAACCAAAATGATATAATAGGTATGACGAAATGTTTTATACAGAGAATTTCAGGTATCAAAATCCAAAGGTGTACAAACCGTGTACAAAAGAACACATAATCTTTGAACACTTTTTTTAAAAGATAAGAGTTTATTTAAAAACAAGAAATAATTAATCTTTACCCAAATTGTCCATTGCAGAATACACTCATGACATTACAAGTAACCCATTCATTTACATTACGAATTAAAAACAAGACCCATGAAAACGTTCAAACGTAACAACAAAAGATAAAGCGTGTCTCTACACGTGCGTATATATGCAAATGATATTTGATGCTTTACACCTAACTAATTGAATGAAGCAGACCATTATCGTTGTATATAAAGGTATTGAATGCAGTTTTCCTTAACGGACGTCGTAGTTGGCGTGTACGAAGCCATATACTTAAATACCTTTTATAAATTCCTTTATAACATTTCGTTTGACATTGCATGACCTAATAAGAATTAATTGGCTATTATGGTACTTGTGTGAACATATAAATAACTGTGTACTATATGTTCGTGACTGGATTGCATCTTGAAACCACTGTATGATTCAGACCTCTCATCGTCAATTATATTATGTTCGAGTAGTGATCAGGTCATAGACAACCACGCTTAGTACGGGTTGTTTGACTTTACATATCTTTGAATTTCAGCGCTGAAATCTTCTAGTTCCATCACGATGTTTTCCTTTACCATAAGAAAGTTTAGGTACTTTTAGACATCATTAGTTAGAATCCTTTGGAACGAATGACGCGCTTTCGTTACAAAGTCCACTGTCAGAATGATTAGTGAGGGGACAAAAATGTCGGTCGCGGACGAGAGCGAAAGCGTGCCCGTGGCCCCGTCCCGATGCGTTGGAGGAACAGAGAGGTTTAGTGGGTATAGCTACCGCGTCACCCCTGGGGCGCGGAGTATGCATAAAGCATTCCTCTATCCTCAAGGCTAGTGTTGCGCCAGTACACCGACACAGTGTCGGATATTCTTCCTAACAGTACATACGTAACTCGAAAAACACGTTGGTACATGGCGAAGATCGAACCTGAAGCATTCAGATCTCTACTCGATATTAATAGCGAGTAAAATAATTCATTGTTGTTATTTATAATATACTTAGAGTAAAAAAGTATAATAATAATTTACACATTACGAGTTGACCTCGACTAGACGATATCGATCATACAAGTACCGTGGGAGGTTTTTATGCTTGTTACATGGATAAAGTTTTACACTACACAACCGTTTTCAATGTTCTACCATAAGAAGCATTAATTTAGGAGTAACATATTCTATTTAAAAGTTTTAATCGTACTCTCAATTAATGGATTAATTTAAGCGCCAATAGCCTAATGGTTAAGGGTGCAGATTCCCGACCACGAGATCGGGGTTTCGAATCCCGCTATTCGACTATTGTCGTAAACCATATCCTAGCACAAGCCTAGAGCTTAGTTGGGATGGTAAAAAGAAATATTAGTAAATTTACAAAAATCTGCTAATATTTTATAAAAAAAAATAAAAGAAAAAAATCTTCCAATATTAAATACTTCATTAGTAACTATTTAAAGATTCTAGATTGCAGTTAATCCTTTAAAACAATCCAACGTGTCTTAGAAATGACTGAATGTGACAAAGACCACGTAAAAATTAATTTTGATTATAAAAGCGAAGAATTTAAAATATTAATAAAACATAAAACAGTGTTAGAGAGATATAATTAATTTGAATTTTAATAAGAGATATAGTTAAGAACGTCCCTGCAGCGGTGTGCCGGGGCAATGGACGACTTTGTGCAAGGTTGCCAACTTTTAAAAAATCAATGCCGCGAAGTCTGCAATTTACATAACTTTAGGTGAAAAGATTTTAGTGTTTATGATTAAAATAAGACATAAGAGCTGTATATAAATGACATACAAATAATATAATCTGTTCGTAAGTTTTCTCAAACTTTTTATTGAATTATTTTTGAAAAAAAAAAAAGATATGTTTTGGCAATGTTTCGGCAGTGTTCAATAATAATAAGATTATCTATTGAATTGTATATTTTACTTATGATGGATGGATGGATGTTATAAGGTATCTCCAAAACGGCTGGATGGACGCTGAAATTTAGAATAGATATGGAACATAGTGGAAGAACACCTACGCTACTAATTAAGTACTTTTAAAACCGTGCAAAGTCGCGGACGATGGCTAAGCAGAAAATGAATGTAAAAGAGATAGCTTAATTATCTTTCCTATTTGTTGTTATTAAATTTATACGACAAAGGCCACGAAATTTGACAAGTCGAAGTTATACAAGACGAAGAATAAAAGTTGAATGACCCGTACAAGTGTTACTCAGATGTTAATTCTCAAGTTAGATAATAATCTCCACTTAAAAATGTTTATTTTCATAACTTAACACATTCTTTAGTTTAGTAAAATTCAATATAAAATTGAAGAAACTACAAGATAAGTGAAATGAGGATGTAAAAGTCTGAAAAGGTAATCAATTAATCCGGTTTATTTGAAACCAGATATTTATGTATTGAATAAAAATATTTCATCGTAACTTGTTTACAATATTAAAAATATATAATACAATCAACAAACTTCAGTCCGCTTATGTTCAAGATAGCTTAATTAGACAAAAAATAAACGTACTCAAACGAACGAAAATGAAGCAATACTTTCAATTATAAACTTGATAATATTATGTGTTCAACGTCTAGCAAATCTAAAAAATGTTTTTGGAAATAATAACAACACCGATATAACTCACGCCCGTAACCTCGAGGGGTAGATAGAGACCACGGACCCCTATTTAGTGCAGTCCTGACATACCTCTCTCGCTTCTACTACATTCACACATCTACGAAATATTGGCAGCAATTTTAAACACAAACACAAAAGTTAAAAAACTAAAAGTTGTTTTTCCCACTTGTAGTGTATGCATAAACGTAGTGTTGTTTGTCTCGAGCGTACACGCCATAAGTACATGCCGGAGAGAGGGGACGTCAGTCGATGTCAGACCTTTGAGCCGGCAACACGTGTCGGTACGTGAACGAGCCAAATATAGCACAACGAATGCTACATTGGCGACGAGGATAAAACCGTGAGTACGGAAATAAATTGTATTTGAAAAAAAAAGGAAAGAGAAGACCAGTGTGTAAAAAAAATAACATTTCAGTAATTGATGGACGAGAGTATTGTTTAAATTATTTTGCCTTACCTTACAAAAAAAAATAGTAGGTAATGAATTGCCAAAAAATAGCAACAATCTTCTCTGTTTACATATGATAGTTATTTGTAAAACGTGGCCTTAAGTTGTTCCCAGCCGTGAATGTTTTAAAAACGGTTCGGAATGTAAACTTAACCAATTGAATATCGAAATAAGATCACAATATTTGACTATCAGAAAAACAGATTCATTGCTGTGCTCGTCCGTCTAAGTTGTTAACTACAAAGTAAACTACGATGTCACATCGAAATACATGTGCAAGCGACAAATTAATTCCGGTCTATTGATGAAGCAGGAAATGAATAATGATTAAGAAAAGAAAATATCGAACATTTACAATGATAAAATAAACATTACTACGAGGGTAGTATATCCACGACATATACATATATTGTCATGATTTCGACCAAAAACAATAATCAAATGCATTTTTAAGACTGTCTTCGACCTATGGTTGACAAATAGTGTGTAGATGGATAATAGCATTCGGCGATGTTAAACTCGGTCAACCTTATGTGTATACATAACTTCAATAGCATAGGTACAGTCACCTCCAATAAAGTGTCAGCGATGGAAAAATTGCAAAGAATGCAAAGAAAAAAGAACTCGGCTTGTACGATCGCTTGTATTCTCCATATTCCTTTATGCGTCCGAAACGTGGACCCTACGAGAGAGTGAGAAAAAGAAGATAGACGCGCTCGAGATGTGGTGCTGGAGAAGAATGCTGAAAATACCTTGGACCACCCAATGTACTAAAAAGGCAGCGTCTGGTAAAGCGGGTCACTGATACTTGATGACCACCACCAGTCTGACAAGACTGTAACGACGAAGAAGAAGAACTTTCGCACTTGTCTACAGAGTACGGCTGACCATTAAATTGGTTAGATCATTGAATTGTTACAGGTATAAAAGCACCACGGCTGACCATTAAATTGGTTGGATGATTCATGTCTTACAAGTATGAAAACTGCATAGCTGACCATTAAATTGGTTAGATCATTGATGTCTTGCAGATATAAAAGAACCACGGCTGACCATTAAATTGGTTAGATCATTGAAGTGTTACAAGTATAAAATCACTACGGCTGACCATTAAATTGGTTAGATGATTCATGTCTTGCAAACATGAAAGCTGCATAGCGGACCATTAAATTGGTTAGATCAGTCATGTCTTACAGACATGAAAGCAGCACAGCTGACCATTAAATTGGTTAGATCATCTAATCGTTAAATCGATAAGTTCATTTACAGCCTGAAAAGTTGTCAAGTACATAAATTAAGAAGATTGAAACCCTAATCGATAAATTGATATTACGAGTGGTAAGAAGTTTAAAGCTAAAATCTCTGTGAGGCAAACTGTTAACTAAATTAAGATTTATAAACGCAGCACTCGGCGAGCAAGTTAATTGTTGTGCCGAAAGTGAGTGGAAAGAGATATGTGTATAACATACGAAGGAGTACAGCTTTATAAGTTGTTACTGTCATCTTTATAAATGTAAGTTCATTTAATCAATTTAAATCTAAGCTAGCTGAATACATTTTAGATTTTTGTAAAAAAGTAAAGTAATTTTAAGTCAAATCAATGGCGACTATATTATGTACATTGTACGATATTGTTTTCAAGTAAGTGACTATTCCTTTGTCTTTTTGAGAAGTAATTCTTTTAACCCTGTTATAAGCACCTTACTACAAAATACGTAGTACAATATGATATAAAATGTGATTGACTATTAGTCACGTTTTGTTATAATATTTACAAAATGTATAACGCATACAATTTCTAATATGATATTGTCAGTTACTAAAGTCATCATAATTGGCTTTATTAACGAATCCGTGGCTAATGCTGGATTGGTGAAGGTTCCAGATATACTATTAACTACGAGTATATGTAAGTTCAAATCTCGTGATGTACTGTGCACTAAACGAATTTCGATTCAATAATTGTGAAACAGATAAGTAGTTCCGCTTCCGGCGATAGATGACTCTGTATTTAAAATACATCTGAAATTGATTTTATTGCTCTAATTTGGTAAAAATAAGAGCGTAAACGTGTTTTTCTTTGATAATGACATGCTACAGTTGCCGTAAAATAGAATAAATAAAGGTTAATGTTTTCTTTCTGAAATAGCTTTATTTATAGCATAATTATTGGACCAAGTCATGGAGGAAATCATTGTAAAAGTCGCTGTTTAGGCAACTCCTCGCTGAGGACACACTAGTCGCAGTCGGGTCTATATCATACTTCTCGCATAGTATGTTGAAGCTGGATTTTGTTATCAATAACCCGCAAAAAATTGGTGAGTCAACTTGAATTAAGTTTTAACGGTTTTAAACTCAATTTAGGGAGTAGAAATACCGATTTATGAAATATTGAACCAAAATCGCACTATCGACTTATTAAAACGACTTTAACACACCGCCTAAAAGTGTGTTTAAAATCAAAGAGATCTTGTTGACATATAATTTTACTTTTAAATGGCATTCCATTTGGATTATTATAAGCTGAATAAAAACGATTGTAGAATAAAATGCTATCGCTTAGTTCTACAAATAACTTAACTATTTTCACACAGAAATAGCTACCTGTTTGATTGTAAATAAAATTAGAGAATAAACGGCAATGACAAGTTCATTTGCTGACCTGTGAAAAGAAGGGACAAAGAGTTTGTCTCTTTATGTTTACTTATGTTACGCTTATATTGAAAAAGACTTTTACTATGTTCAGAGTAGTCATTAGCAATTCATTGTTACATATAGGTTGAACATCTGATAAATTGAAAAC
The DNA here is from genome assembly GCF_000836235.2 of Papilio xuthus. NCBI lineage: Eukaryota > Metazoa > Arthropoda > Insecta > Lepidoptera > Papilionidae > Papilio > Papilio xuthus. The sequence continues at coordinate 5,420,193 of NW_013530507.1, read as the reverse complement.
TTATAGTGGCATTTAAATACTGTCCATCAAGTTAAACAAAATTAAATACCGTTAGTGACTCTGTGTTGTGGGTTGAAAGATCTCAAATAAGCTGGGAAACAAATTTGGTAATTAAATATAAAAAAGGTACAAGTCTTGACTTTTGAAACCTTCATTCAATAGAAAATGTAACATCTTTGAAGGAAAAGAAACATTAAATTGTTAACATAGTGAGTTAGTCATTTTCAGGTTATGTATTAGAAAAAGAAAATTATCATTGACTATTCCATAATATAGGGACAGAACATTCTTATTGATGCGAGGGTGGCTTCATCTGGCTGTCTGTCTGTCTATCTGACCTTCTTTCAAGCGGGAACTGCTGGGCCGATTTGGATGAGGTTTGGTACATTGATGGACAGGAGCCTGGGACCATTGTCATGGACTGATTTTGATGTATTGGAATATGTGAAGTTTGTGCAAGTATTTTGTGGGTTTAATATGTTTCAGTATAAAACTTAATAATATTAAGTGATTAGCCTAAGTGATTGAAATGCTATCCAAGTTAGTATTTCGTACGAGCGAAGTCGCGGGCACAGTTATATCTGAAAATTTAAAAGTAAACAAGTTAAATGGTCACACAACCAGTTACAGCCTTTGGTGTTCCAACTAACTAGTACTGTGTCTACAGTGCATAACATTCATAGTAGGGAGTAAAATTTTATTGTTACTACTAGCGTAAATTATCACGCCTAGGATACATTCAAACTGTTAAGTACTTTTAAGTACTGTAAATTATTAAACATATCTTTTTAGCAAGATATTTGGCTTCGACATTAATAATTTACACAAAGATAACAAAGTAAGCGTCAATTAAAATCCTGCTTCCCATACCGTAGAGACAGGTATTGATGGCGATATTGAAGTTCGGAATATTTTAACGTGACAAATCTCAAGACGAAAATAAGTTTATTTTAAAAGAATTGAGGGACACTGGCGCGTTCTAAATAACAAATGGAAGGAAGTGGAGCAAATAGAAGGAAGAAATAATGGAAACATGGAAGATAAGTATAGGATGGTAACAAATATCTATGCAGTTGTTGTGAAAATAATTATTAAGTGAATTTATAGAAAAATGTTATTGAATCTAAGTTTATTAAACTTACAAAATGGATATACATGTAGAAGTGTAGAGAAACTAAGGATATTGAATTTCATGTATACTTGTATTCCATTAATTGATAGTTTTAGAATACAAGTACCTATACTTAGCAAGATTAAATATATTAAAAAAAGGAAGGGATGTAGTGTATGCATAAACGTAGTGTTGTTTGTCTCGAGCGTACACGCCATAAGTACATGCCGGAGAGAGGGGACGTCAGTCGATGTCAGACCTTTGAGCCGGCAACACGTGTCGGTACGTGAACGAGCCAAATATAGCACAACGAATGCTACACCACTGTACTTTGAATTAATTAAATAAAAAAAAACTCAGAACTCTCCGAATTGCAGTTTGGTAATAGACTTTATTTCATTAAAAAGGTCAAGGTTAATCTACTATTATGACGTCACCAATTATTATTAGACATGTAAAAGCAATTTCAAATATCCCAACAGAGTATAGACAAAGAATAGAAGTCATAAACAAGGCTACATAAGCATTGATTACGTCATCATAACAATTACACAAGTAACTTTGTATTGTAAAACCTTTTAAATTACATTATAAAAAAACTAAGCAATGATTGACTGATAACGAATTAATTACGATTGTTTTAAACCAGCACAAGCCTGTTTATTATAAACTAGCTGTCGCCATCGACTCCGTCCGCGCAAATATATAAAAAAACTTAATATATAGATAAGTTAAATAAAAAGCAACTCTTCAAGGCATAAATTCGAAAAAAAAGGTAAAGAATAAATAGTATCCTATATCCGTCTCCTGGCTCTAAGTTACCTCCTCACCAATTTTCAACCATATCGGTAAAGCTGTTCTTGAGTTATAAATAGTGTAATTAACACGAGTTTCTTTTATATATATAGATAGATATAGATGACTAGATGTAGCCCGCGACTCCGTTCGTGCGGAATGAAAAAAAAAACGAAATAAGTAGCCTATGAGTTCTTTCAGACTATAATCTACACCAAAGCCAATTATTAGCGAGATCCATGGATCCATCCTGGAGATACCTTCAAACCTATGGACACCTTTGATATGCATTAAATAAAAAACTCCTTACACAAAACTACATTTGTAACTTTAAAAATAAATAATGTAGACCCCAAATATAATAATAGCTTGCTAGCATAATGTTAATTATTACCTGATGCAGGGCCTCCTCCTGCTGCGGGTCACGATCAGTCCTCACCGCCACCTCCACAGTCATAGCGCGCGCAAGGATACGATCCGTGTACCTCGTTATATCTTCTTTATCACCTACACAATTCATAATATTAAAAAAGAAACTAAAAACCATAGCCAACATTCAATATCTACACTGTATACTGATTTGGCTACTTTTTGCCAACAATAAAAAAAAAGTACTATTTTGTACGGAAAAAAATCTCTGAAATATCCTTCTATTATGATATTTATCTACTGCTTTTTTATACAACAAAGATATAGCAATTATGAACAAAATGTATAATATATGTACATACATTCAGAGATATCACTCAATAGTTCCGAGTGCTTAACACTGTCTAATGTGGAGAGTAATGAGTCCCGCTCCTCCTCGATGCGCACCGTGTCCCGCCGCAGCCTCTCCACTCGCATCTCAACCTGATCCAACACAGCAATCAACCTGATGACATCAACAACAATTACTAAGTTGCACCACACAATGTTCCTTATTCAAAATATTTTTTTTTATATTATAAGGTGGCAATCAAACAAGCAGCCATCCAAATTCAAGCAAAACAGTTGAGACTCATTGACTCCAGCAGTTGAATTACTTCCTATGCATTCCATCCTTATGTACAGTTAATTAAAACCCAAAGTAAATATAAATTTTTCAGAAAACCTAGAATTTTTAGCAAAAAAGTTCTGTCAATATCTATAACAGATTATAAAAACTATTCCATTTTTATAACAGAAAATTGCATGCAAGAAAAATAAACATACATTTATGGTATTTGGTCATGTTTAAATTTCTTTCCAACATGAAAAGCACTATTATAATTAAAACTTTTCCATAACACACTGAGTTTTATGTTTTCCTACCTTTTTACATTGATTATAAACATGAGATTGAAACAGAAGATAATTGTATAAATACCCAACATATACATTAAATAAATATCTATGGTCTGACCACAAATAGCACAACACAGGTGTTAACAACTATAATAACAATAATCTTGGATGCCTTCGAATAAGAAATGAATCCTTTCAATTGTATTAAGTTAATAATTTATTAAAACAAAACACAATGTTACTTGAAACTAGTGGAACAATGGTTAATGAAAATAAATTTAAATTATTTATTGAATTAATGGTTCTTGGCATTCTTAGTCTGTGAAATAGCACAAACTATTGTTTATTTTAATAAAATATACATAAAAATCTAAAAATTAAATAAAATGGTACAAGATGTTTGCTTTAATGATATGGTATTTTGCATCCATTAGTTGTAATGAAAGGGCCATACAGTCCCAATTTGTAAACAACATGTATGTTCATATCAGAAAAAAATGTTCATAAACCATATATCAAATGTATTACTGACATGTTATCTTGTTAATGATAATTATTTTATGCAAATACCACAAGAAACAATAAATTTATTTGAAAGTAAGAATCAAACTAGCTACTCCTGTGATTCATAGCTACATTTAGTAGTTGTTACCAAATATGGTGAAGGCTTTGTTCTGATTTAGATCACTCATTGATATAATTGATTCTATTGTTTCCTTTACTTTGATTTTTTTTTATAATTATTAGAATTTAATGAGTACAACAAAATTTTCATTAATTTCTTTCCTAGAAGTTCTAACTTTCATAACGTTTCATATAGAGAAATATTTTATTAATGCGTGGGAAGTAAAATACATGATACATTTCTGTAACAGTTATGGATGAAAAAATCGTTTCTACAAATAAATTATGTTGTGTTTTATTCATAAAGAGCTACATACAATAAAAAAAACGATATTACTCACCTGTCTTTCGGTGCCTGTGGTCCAAGTGCTGAAGATTCGTCAATAAGTGGCAATCGCGAACCTTCGCCGGAGTAGGACCACTCACTGCCTACATTAGTGTATTGATCTACTTCCATATTTTCCAATTGATATTTATTATTTGAAGCCAGATTAAAGTTTTGTGCGTTTGCCGACCTATTATTGTTTATTTCAAGAAAACAAAAAATGTAATACTTCACTCGCTGATGAATTCAAATGTCAAAATATAATCAGAAACACCATAGATTATTAATTTTTGTTAAAACATCACAGAGTATACAGAACAGTACAGATTGATCCAGGCAATGGCCAAATTACTTTTATTTCTAAACGAATTCTCACTCACCTCTATAATTTCCAAGATCTAAGGAAATACTACGCATAGTCATGGGTCATCTCCAATTCCTTCTAGAACGTATTCTGTACCCCGCGCGTATCTTCCTACGACTTCGTCATAACCACAAATTCATTTCTGCCCATCTTAAAAAATAACGACTCACTAAATAATTAATATGGGTCATATAAGAAATGAAAATTTATTTTCAATAACTTTATTAGGTATCAATAAACATAATTAAAATTGGGAATGAATATGAACATTATGTACAGTCAGCGTCATATAGATCGTCACAGACAAGATATGCAAATATATAGGTACACCAAAAGTAATCAATTATATCGGTACAACAAAAGTCCTCAAAATAATAGATACATTCACCCTGCTCAAATACATCGGTACATACACAGCGTCAAATATATGAGTACATGCAAGATGCTCATAAATATCGTAGCAGCCACAGCGTCATAAGTAACGAAGCAGTCAAGGTGCGCAAAAATATCGGTACATTTGACAAAATTGAACTCTATCTCTATATACTTGTGATACAATTTGGAATAAACTACTTCTGTTACATTCATTTGACACTTTGTAATAACATTATAGGTTGTCCGGAAAGTTCGTTCTGATTTTCGATATAAAGCTTACAATAGACTGTAGCTGAAGTGGATTCATTTTCGGATTTCCACCATTATCAAACGTCACAGGAATTTCTATATTGTGAATAATTTCATTTCATTGGTTGAGATAAAAACTAATTTTTAAAATTTTAGCCAAAAATAAAAGACGTTTTAGGTATAGTGTCGTACCAATATAATTTAAAAACATTTCCAAAAATTTAGGAGAACAGGGTTTCAATTTTCCTTATAAAGCGGCACGAACTTACTGGGCAACCCAATATTTTTCTTCTCCTGTCATAACGCTTAAATATAAAAGTTTGTCACGCCGAATATGACAGATACGTATTAACTAATATCAAATTTTGCCTTGTCACAATATATATAATACTAGTTTGGCGCAGTATTCTAGTATGTTTGCCGTAATATGTAAGTTTACCGGTTCGAATCTCAGGCTAATTTTTTTTTTCATTTTATCAATCACGGGGTTTTTTTTTCATAACCAGTAAAAATTTGGTAATGTAAAATTTTGCTCGACAATTTTTTTTTATAATTTTCGCTGTCGGGTAGAAAGAAATTTAAATAAAGTTAACAACAATTAGGTCAGACCATCGCGGGTGAAGTGAGTGGGCGGAGCGTGGATTGTCTTTGCGGGTTTTAAGAATGGTACGCGCGGAAACTATACGTACAAGTGTTATCTACATATGTGTGCGCGCCCACGCACACTGGAATGTTTATTGCAATCGACCAAAAATTTGATGTAGTTTGGATATTGACATTCAGTTTTTTTCTTTGTTTCTTAAATATAATCAGTATCAGTAAAAGGTAAAAGTAAAAGTGTTATTTTTACCGGTACAAATTTAACAAACATGAGTAATAAACAAATTACATGCCAATAGCATCGCTTTGTCTCCTTCATTTTTGTTTGAAATAGAAAAGTACTTTAACGGTCAAACTCATTAGTCCAAGGCAATATCAAAAAGTACCTAATAACTACGGCGATAGAGTTTAATTACATGTGCTTCGATATTAAAATTAAAAAGTTTAAATATCAAAAAAAATAGTGGCTTGGGATTTGAACCGCCGACCTTACGTACCAACGGCGGCGAACGGTAAGGCCACGAGACCAAACTAGCATATGTGATGACAAACTTAAATTTGATGTTGGTTTTATCTACCTAATATCTGTCATCCGCGTCGAACACTTTTAGTAAATTTTGAAAAATGATTTGATGCAAAGTGTCAAATGAATGTAACAGAAGTAGTTTATTCCAAATTGTATCACAAGTATATAGAGATAGAGTTCAATTTTGTCAAATGTACCGATATTTTTGCGCACCTTGACTGCTTCGTTACTTATGACGCTGTGGCTGCTACGATATTTATGAGCATCTTGCATGTACTCATATATTTGACGCTGTGTATGTACCGATGTATTTGAGCAGGGTGAATGTATCTATTATTTTGAGGACTTTTGTTGTACCGATATAATTGATTACTTTTGATGTACCTATATATTTGCATATCTTGTCTGTTACGATCTATATGACGCTGACTGTACACGAAAACATTGTCTAACAAAAAACACCGGTTACATTGATAAATTACAGGAACGTAAAAGATATTACTCATATAAATACACACTTTCAAGATATAAAATAGTAGTTTAATACTAAACTCATACAATACAACATCATGTAGCTACTCAGAGTCAGAACTAGCGTTACATTAAAGCTATTAGGAGATGGAAATTAGACTTTCTGATATTTTAATTTGAGGGAGACAGTCGCCTCTCCTCTGTGCTTCTATTTTCGTTAGGAATAAAGTGCGACACGAACTAAAAAAGTTAAAGTCTAATATTATAAAAATATTTTTTCACTTATACGAACGCAATAAAAACCTGGTTATAGCGATAATTACTATCCTATGCTTTTAATTATGAAAGTGGTAAAGAGGGACGGAACATATTACATTAAAAGCTGATAATCTCGCTTATTGCAGCCAGCATTTAACGCTTATTTTTAATTGTGATTTTTAGTAAGCCTAATAGTTTTGTATTATAAAACTTTTGCTTTTTCTATAAATAAAAATATTATGGCATAATGAAATACTATAGAAAATATTTAAGTTACGGCGAAAAAATATTGAACAGTGCTTTAAAATGTCAAATATATAATAAAAAATAACGTTAAAAGTACACAGTTGTTTGTAAGGTGTAACCTTATTCATATTATATTCAAATAATATTATATTCAAATATAAAAAGCGTCAATAGCCTAATGGTTAAGGGTACGGATTTCCGATCATGAGGTCGGTGGTTCGAATCCCGCCATTCGACTATTGTCGTAAACCATATCCTAGCACAAGCCTAGAGCTTAGTTGGAATGGTTAAAGAAATATTAGTAAATTTCCAAAAAAATCTGCTAATATTTTAAATACAAAAAAAAAAAAAAATCTATAATACATTAAATCACTATTACAGTTACGAAAAGCGCAATGTTTTATGGCAACGAATATAAACATTAAATATTTAAACCATAGATAAGAAATAATTGACAAAATAATAGTTAAAATTGACGGTAACTAGCCCTAAATAAAAACTAGTGTCTAAAATTAAGTAAAATACACATCAATGTTGCCAATCTCAAGTCTGTTTTCGCCAAAAACCGGATATGCAAAAGAAGAGCAATTAAAATTAGACATTAGAAAAAAAATATTGATAGTCTAACATAGACATGATTACACTTACGAACTTTTGGTAGTCGGAAACAGAAATAAGAGGGGCAACATAACTAATACATTTATTCTCACTAATAAAGCTTCCATTGGCGAACTACCATAGAAATTGAACGCTTAACCGTGGGTTTCCGAGTCCAAAATCTCCCTTTAAACACATAATGACAGGGATTACAATTTGTTTTATACAAAGATTTTGGTCTCAGAAACTCACATTAAGTTGGCACGTCGGGTGAAAAATTTCTCTTGTTACCAATGTGCCAACTTAAATCCTGTTTACTTTGTATTGACTATCGTTAAAATAATTTACAATTAAACATACTGATTGGTTTTAAAAATTATAATTCTTTTATAGTATGGAATATTTTAAATAATCTTTCCTATATTACTTATCTATAAAGAAAGAGAAAGAAAGAGCTAAAAGGCTATAATTTCGTTTTCGTTTCCTAACAGCAACCATTGTTTGCAAAAAAAAAAACTAAAAATAATATAACATCAACATAAATTCAACCAATTTACATAAAAAATAAATAATGTACCAAAACATTTATACGTAGTCACTCCATTTAATGGTAATACATAAGTAAAATCCGTTTATTTTCTTTCGAAAGCAAATAAAATTGTATTTTTATGAATTATAAATAATATACAATCCGACTAGAAATCAGTGGCGGCTCGTTCTTAATGTCCTCTTGTGTTATGTTGTGTGCTATTACATTTTTTTTAATTTCAAATTAGACGAAATAATTTTAACTCTACTGCTAACAAAACAAGGCTTATTTTTAGCTGTAATTACATATCACAGAAAAAAAAATTCTATTTTAAAATATTGAAACACTTCGATACATTTTTGTATAATTAATCTCTGTATATTATTTTTCAGAAATAATAAAATTATTCAACCAATATTTATGTCAAATTTAAATAATTTACAACATCTAGATAAAAAATTAAAAGATGAGTAATATAATTAGACACAAAACATACAAATATATAATACAATTGAAACATAATTAATAATATTTTAGCTACTATTTATAGCATCTTGAAATCCTAACCATCCTATTAATTTAACGACAATTTGACACTACCAAAACACGCAAAAAATAATGTTTTTTTTACACAATATGAAAGAAATGACAATATTTTAGTAGTAGTGTGTTTCGGCAATAAAAACCCACTGTTATAGTCAACACCTTTAATCCTTACAACTACATTTGAACTAAAAGCTCTAAGGCAACCACTCTAAATAATCTTTTGTGATATCCATATTGGGTTGGATGGAATTATTTTCCGTTCCACTCACTGATCCTGCCGTTTTCAAACACCAAATTCTTCCTCGGCAGAGGAACTAAAGAACCACGTTTTACTATACCCATATCTTCACCTGGATAATACTGGAAATCGTATAAAAAAGATTAAAAAAATTACTAAGATATCCTTTGATATCTTCTTTAAGTTGTCGTAGTCTTTGTATTTAGTGGAATTATATAATTTTATAGAAACAGAATAACTGTTTTATATAATGCTTACCTGACACTGAGAGACGAATTTGAGCACATCAGCTCTGATAAATTCATTATCTTCTTTGATCTTCTCTAATCTGAAATCAAAAAGACCCTATTTTATTGGTATTCTAAAAACTTTTCTTTTGAACAAGAAATTCTAATGCAATTGTGTAATGGCCAGGTCTAAACCAAAACAACGTTAAAATATTTTTTTTTGATAAACTCAAAAACTTACATTTCCTTCCTCGCTATTCTGTCGACTATATTTTGACATATTTTTTCACATAACGCCTCATCGAACAAAGGTATTCCGAACTGTAGATCCAATATTGTCCATTTCTGAAAATATAAAGTAAAATTGCTACATTAAAATAAAGGAATAATGTTTTTAGACATAGCTATTTTCAAAACTTTTTATAGTTCAGGAATACGAATTGCGTTTTTTTTTAATTATAATGGAAAAACAACAAACTTACTTCTGGTTTACACGCCTCTTCGTCAGAAAAGTTATGAGCCGTGTCAACTCCGCTGTCACCTTCTGTCATCTCCGTCAGCTTGTCCGATAGTTGCGTAAACATCGATATCGATTCTTCCGCGGGACTCAATAAATCGTTTAGAGCATTTTTACTTTTATCCTCTTCGTTTTTCTTCGATTCGAATTTCAAATTCTCAACACTGGCCGAAGTGGAATGTATCGGGACTAACTCATCAGAAAAGGAAATCGATTCTTTACTAATCGATTTCTCCTTGGAATGCTTTTTGAGTTCTTCGATACTCGTCGAAGAGGAATGTATAGGTACGAAATCATCGCTAGCCGAAACCGATTCTTTGCTCCGATGGACGAAATTGTCATCGATATTCAGATTATCGAGTTCTTCGCAGAGTAACTTTCCACCTTCTACACTTGTAAAGCCGTTGGCGGGAGAACTCGTCTTGCTCTCTGTGGTGGGTGTGACAGCGAAGTGTGACTCTATCGGAGACTGTAGTCGACTGTTGACGAGTTTCGTATATTCGGTAGATTTCTCCACTGACTCATTGGAAGACAGCGATACTTCGCTTATAGGTTTAGCTATGCCGCAAACTTCTTTCTTCTTGCGCTGTGGAACTAAAGCACAACAAAAGGTTTAAAGCTAGATTTGGACAATAATTTTATTGTAATCTATAAATAATTTAACATTGTGTGTATACCCAGTTGTACGCAGTGCGGCGGGTGCGCGCAGCCGAGATCGGGCACGCCGGTGTCAGCGAGCGCGACGTAGCCAGCGGCGCGCGACAGCCGCAGCCGCCGGGCCAGGCGACGCAGACCCGTGTGCGTTCGCCATATCGACTGACTCTCTAATAATATGTCAATATATTTATTAAATTCTAATCACAACTGTATCCCAACAGTACAATACGAATGACTAACCATCATCCACCGTTGGAAAGGCGACATATCTGAGAGTAGGATGGTGCCTGACGGCGGCGGCCTGCAGTAGCACAGGCGCGCGACGCAGCGCAGAGTTGGCAGCAGCGAGAGCGGCGGCTGCTGGCAGCGGCGCCGGTTCGCCCTCCGCGCTCCACCACGTCACCGACAACCTCGCATACCCCAGCAGCGGCCGCGGCACACTGCGCAGCACTGTGCCTGCATGCACACAAACAGTAAGACATACATGTCTTACTGTCTGTATGCTTATGTAAGACATGTATGTCTTACTGTAATAATATTATATATAATACATATATTAAAAACATACATGATGATGTAGTACTGTGATGTCAAGCAGCACCTGTAAATAGTCTCTATTCAATGATCCTGAAAATGGGAAAAAATCGGTCTTCGATTCTCCGTCGTCACTGTGCCGATTGCTGTCAAATACCTGATCAATAAAAGCAACACGCTGGCAGTTTAAATCCATTATAACACATTACCAAAACCCGTCCAAAACCAACACATCTGAGTGTAGTAGCCGAACACCAAATTAAGTAAAATAAGTTCTTCACCTGCACTACGTATTATAATGTTAGAATTTAAGTATAATAAGGCACTTTGAGGATAGCCACTCATGGGCCGCGGACGAGAGCGAAAGCGTGCCCGTGGTCCCGTCCCGATGCGTTGGAGGAACAGAGAGGTTTAGTGGGTATGCCTCCGCCATGGAGGAGAATCCCACATAACTACCGCGTCCCCCCCGGGGCGCGGAGTATACATAAAGCATTCCTCTCTGGAAAAAAAAAAGGATTTCCACTTATAGAAGCTCATTTCCCAGCTTCCCCAATTGACAAATACATCTGCTAGCAAACACGTATATTGCATTACACATGCTGTTAGTTCGACAATGCAAGTATTACCAAAACACGTCACAAGCTAATTTCACATATTTTGCATGACCAAACAGCAAACAGCATACAGCACGTTACGTAGAACAATGTCCTGTAACGATGAAGTAGCAATTGTGGAAGCAGTTGCAAAATCGTACACAACGTCTTCTAAATTAGTAATCTAAGCACTATCAATTTTTGGCGACTTAAGATTAGCAATGCGCTGCGCAGTGCGCCTCCTTCCACATCCCTTTACGCTCTACTACACTATACCTAAAAGTGCGTTCTGCGCAATGATTCGTGCGACGTACCAAGCTGCAAAATTGTTTCAAACCAAAATACCCCTGTGCCTGTGTGCCAGAAAAACCAAAAAACTATATTTATTTATGGTTTCGGGTTAATCAGAATAAACATGCTTCACAGGATTGTGCTACATGCTAGTTAATAAAGAAGAATTGATAAGACCGAAGACACATCCATGCACTGAAGGACAAAACATTTATCAATGCTGAATACTTCTGTGCAGTGCAAAAACAAGAATATGAATACAGCTTACAGTACAAATGTACAGTAATAGCGACAGGTTCAGGACAATCAGCACAAAAAGCTGCCGGCTGCGACACCGTAGTCAACCTTATGTTGCGGTAAAATTTTGTTATTTAACACAAAGAAGACTTTGAAAATGATGTGCTTTCGTGGGAAGCAGTTGCTCTCGTCACTGACAGCCTTGACTTCCCGACCGTACAATACAATATCAATACAATGAAAACCAATGAAAAATATTTGTTAATTGCATACCGAAAATAAACTCCTTGTAGCTATGTGTTGCCACGAAATCACTGCTAAACTATCATTAAAACTAATATTTTAACCTGCAAAACTTACACATCTATAGGTACTAGTAACACTGGAGGGTACGTATGTTGTATTGAATAAAATCTCATACTTCGTGTACGTGATGTATTTTCTATACCTATAACGGAAACCCAATGCCTAAAATTTGTATCTGTCTGCAAGCTGCCATTGTTCCTGGTAATCTCTGGACTGGACCGATTATGACGAAACCTTCAGTTACGTACCTAATGTATGCGGGCATTGCTTTTGTTATTTTTTTTTATTCCACGTTGACGAATCGCGGGCGACCGCTAACTCCGAAACGGCTGGACCGATTTACACAGGACTTTAACTGAAAGGTAGCTGATGTGTGAGAGCATATTATAGGCTATTTTTTATTTCACGCTGACGAAGAGAGTCGACGAGACCGATCGCGAACTCCGAAATTATTGGACCGATTTTGACGTGATTTTTTTTTATGTTGCGCTGACGAAGTCCCGAGTAACTGCTAGTCTTCTCTTAAATTGTTATACGTAGTTTATCTTCATTTCATTTACGCCGTTCATTCCGTAAAGCAAATCTGTTGTCCTACAAAACGATGTCTAATGATCAAAAATATTCAATGGGTAGGCAATTAGTTGCCACCTTATGTGCTCCACACTGGCTGCAGCATCCAACGTAATACTATGCCAAATTATAATCGTGAGCGAAGAGAAATTAAACTTATAAATAAAGCCTCATACATCCCCCGATATGTCCACAGACACACAGTAGGTCAGACTAAAATCACAAAATTGTAATTAAATATGAAGAAAATTTCTAAACAGTACATGCAATAACTAAATAGTAAATATACTAAATAGTACATTCAGAAATATGAAAATACTGAACTGCTGTACTCCATATTATATGCAAAGACGCCTTCGTGAATTGCTGTGGAAAAATAATAAATAATATACATAAAGTTATGTATTAACTGCCTCCCCCTTGTTACTCCACCATGTCATAGATGAATCAGCCTCCAATACATCTGTCAAAGAGTAACCTGGAAATGTTAAGTGTAAAAAAAAAATAAAAGACATGTCACTCCTTTAGTTCTCTCCCTCGCTTCCTCCGTTCTCTTAATCGGCAGCTGAAGATGTACCTTGCTATAAAGGATAGTAAATTTACACATGGTTAGTTTTATAAAAAAAACATGTTACTTGCACGCTCTCGATGCTGCTTCTTTGCTGAATGAAAATATTATATTAGACTTAGACTTGTAACAGAAAAAACATGCATGCAAACTATATTTTTTGTGAAATAATCCAAAATGTTCTGCAATGACACGCTGTAAAGATTACAACCAAGGACACAGTGCAAATACAAAGCTCTAAGCAGAAATCAATATTCCAGTGATAGAAAAATCCGATAACTATAATATTAAACAAAGTACAAAAATCATTGAATCATTCTATAAAAAATAGATTAAATATTTTGATTGCTTTTACAATTTTTTTATATTATGTATAGTTTACAATGTTTTGAGATGGAATATTAATTTGTGGAACTAATCTACCTACCTTTAGTGAGCAGCAGGGTAGGAGGTCCATACCCTGCGACGTGGTATAGGTAGAGACGCATCCAGGGCGAGGCGGCCTCAGGCGGGGCGGGGCCGACGTGCGGCAACGCCCCCGCAGCCACGCCCGCGCGCGCCTCACGCGACAACGGCGCAGTCGATATCGCCAATCTGACATACGTTTCATTCCTTATAATCACTTCAAAAACCATAAATACTTATAAATAGACAGATTTTAAAAATAAGACAAGGGAAAAAAACTGTTCATACATCTTATATGTCTAGATCAATGTTACCTGTTGTCAAATAATCCGTAAAAGTATATTATTGTTGATTGTATGATAAAGTTTCAAGCTGCTTTTTATAAATGAATAGGTCAGCTTTTCCTATTCCGACTTAACAAATGCCTGTCGATATTCCTGGCAGTTAATTCTATCTTTTTTATCAGTTCAAATAGCCACCATCGCTAAAAACAGTTACCGATCTCTAAATTGGCTAATTTCAATAGGCACAAAATACCACGTCTTATAGCCGTCCATGTTTACCTTACAAATAGATTGTTTAACAATATTAAACCTGTATTTAGTGGAGAGCAGACGTGTCCTAGCAGCGGGTCCGAGCGCGTGCAGAGCCTCGCAGCGCAGCAGGTCGAGCGGGCGGAGGCGGGGCCGCAACGTGCGCAGCGCCACCCTCAAGCAAGCAGCCGCTGCCAGGTAGCGACGCGCTTCCCCCTCTATCTCTGGATCCGCTGCCACCTTTAATCCAACCAGTATATACGTTAATAACAAAAAGTAGACATTTTAATAAGTAATTTAACTGATTAATTAATAGGATTATATAAATATTATGTAAATCTATAGTAAATTTTTTTTTTTATCTCAAATTAGCAGTAATTTTTATTAGTAGACTTAACTTTCACTTTTTCTAGTTATTTCCCGAAAAGTGGATAAAAACTACAAATTAGTATAAACTAGTTGTCGCCCGCGACTCTAGTCTAATCTAAGAAAAAACCTAATAAGTAGCCTATGGGTTCTTCCAGACTATGTTCTATATCTGTGCCAAATTTCATCAAGATCAGTTCAGCCGTCTGGGATATACCTTCAAACGAACATCCATCCATCGAAACATTCGCATTTATAATATTAGCAAGAAGTAAGATTTATAAGACAAATTTAATTACCTTATCTAATTCCATAAGCAAACTATCTAGACTTTCATCGCACAACTTTCCAACTTCAAATAGAGTCACTGCATGACTTTTTAGATCCTGTTAATATAAAAAACAGTTTATATAAAATCATAAATATGCATAAATAACATTTATATACATTAAAATTCTTACCGGTGATAAATTCCCCATCATTAGATATGCAGCAAGAGTTGAATCAAACAGAACTGCCACTCGTTGACCACTATTACTGGACCCAGGATCAATTAACTCTTGGCAACTCTACAAATAATAACTCTAATATACTATGTATCCTATATAAAAACCAAATCTATGTAAACAATAAAAGGTTAGTTAACAAGCTGTCATCCGCAACTAAGTACACGCGTAAATAAAAAAAAAACATAATTAGTAGCCTATGTTCCAGACTATGTTCTATATGTATGCCAAATTTCATCGAGATCTGTTCAGACATTCTGGAGATACGTTCAAACAAACAATCATCCATCCATCCATCTAAATATTCGTATTTATAATATTAGTAAGAAATAAGATGTAAAGCTATGAGGAAAACTTAAGTTTTTTTTTAAATTAAAACATTTTTTTTTAATTGAATATTAAAAAAGAATTATACCTGTTTAGAAGTGGACGGTCTGTCTTTGATTAACACAGGCTCCATTTGCAGCGCATCTTCATCCATTGTTTGATCAAATGTCAACGGCGCTATTTGTCTGTACCTAAAAGAAAAAATATGTATACTTTTTGCTAGATTTCAGAAAAATTTTCTATGGTTTTACTATTATAAAAATTATGAGACATAATTTCTGCTAGTCTATGGTTTAATATTAGACAAAAATTAAAAAAAAACTAATGATCACTGACGGTTGATGCTTATGTGTGGTAACAGCTTCCTTCCACGAGGGGTGCTGCGGTGCGACGGGTGGTGGGTTCAGGTTATTTGCAAACCCCAGCCTGCAGTACAACGACACTGCTTGCTTGACCAACTCACAGTCGACCTGACAACAAAACATTATATAAATCTTACTAATATTACCTTATGTCTTACTAATATATTAAATGTCAATGTTTGGATATATGGATGGATGTTTGAAGGTATCTTCAGAAAGGCTGCATAGTTTCGTTGAAATTTGGCATAGACACATAGGATTAGAACACATAGGTACTAGTTAAGTTTTTTGTCCGGAGCCGATGGACGACTTCCATAAGCTAAAACTCGATTTAAGAAGAAAACTCTATAAGCGAGAAATATTTTGAGATCCTTTGACTCATGCTTATACAGGTTAGATTGTATTCAAAGGATGCAGTCCTTAGACATTTAGAAGATTAATTACAATAATTAGTTTATTTAATTTATCACAACAAAACACTTACCTGTAACACAGCAGCTAGTTCTGCAACGCTGGTATGCTCATCTATAGACACGAATACTTTGTACAACAATGTCTCGAAATAGTCGCCTGCGATGCGGTTCATCACGAAACCCTTCAGCGGTGGGACAGACACCTTGTCTGCTGATGTTATTGGTACATCCAAGTAGATTAGACCACGTCTGTAAATAACAAGGCTAATTATAGCATTCTGTAGTTTAATTTTAAATAAAAATCATTTTAATGACATCGCTTTTCTACAAAACAGTAACACTGCAACACGCAGAGTAAAAAATAAACTACTTAAGTGCCTATTTATCATTCTAAATGTTAATATCGTAACAAATACTTTACCTGTATAAAGTTTTAACTACATTGTAATCCAAAGTGCCAGCTGTTTGTGATCCTCTGTCTATAAGGAGGTCAATGAGAGCCTTCTCGCTTTCACTTAGAGGCTGAAAACAAAATGTCAACTTAAGTGTATTATTAGGATACTGAGAGGTTGCTATCTGTAAATGAACAATAATCATAAACACACTTTAACAAACTTCGTTTAATAGAAAATCTTACAAGAAAGGCCATCTTTCTAAAAAGGTTTAGTCATAAATCTTTTTATATTTTAAACATTAGTTTTATATTACCTTAACATCTTCCTCCAGTACATAGCCAAGTTCAACTCTCCACCACGGCAGCATGGGTATGTTAAGTGGTACTCGAGGCAAGAGACCACGGATTGCCTTTGAACGACCTCGCCTTCCCAAAGAACGAGCTTTAGCCACCAACTCTAAGTACTCATTACGTCCAATTCCCAGCAGTCGAAGACCTAATAGTAAACTTTTTTTATTTGAAATATATAGCAAATGCATAATAAAACTGTTAACGAAAATAGATTTCCAATGGCCATAGAAAAGTTCGTCTCCTTATCTATCTATCCATCTAAAGCATACCTTTATTTATGGTATTTTAAAGAAAATGACAGGGACAACTAAATGTGTTTGTGTTTCATGTAAGCCTACACTAATACTTACAATCAGCAGCAGTGAAATTGGGCATTGTGTCATAGCTTTTCTCCATTTCTATCAGCAAAGCAACAACTTCAAGATAATATATAAATGGAGTTATTCGTAATCCTGAAAAAATCAAATTAATTATAAAACAAAAAACAACTCACGCCCATAAACCAAAGGGATATGCAGAGATTATGTATTTTAATTTTGCCTGATCCTGGCACACTTTTCTTACACCACATTCATACATCTATCCATACATGACTAACTCTTGTTCTGCTTAATATTATGGGTATGAGACTGATCAATCAACACAGAACTCCTAAAAAAATGGGCTATTAATAATTAATATTTTGATTTCCTTTGATCCTTTCCCTTATGAAAATGCATAGTTATTGGTAATAGCTAGTAATAAATCTATCTATCTATCTACTCAGCCATGAGACGCCCACTGCTGGGCATAGGCCTCCCCCAAAGATAGCCACGATGACCGATCTTGTGCCACCCGCATCCAGGACGCTCCCGCAACCTTGACCAGTTCATCGGTCCATCTTGCGGGAGGCCTGCCCACGCTGCGTCGACCTGTCCGTGGCCGCCACTCTAGGACTTTGCGGCCCCATCGACCGTAATAAATATTCAATTTAAAATATTACCTTTAACAATCATGTCCGCTAAATGATATGGGTAGAGCATAAGCCTCTGTATACTATTCTGAACAAGTACCTCATAATACTTTCTTTCATCTTTCCGGACTGTCCGTACTAAAACAACAATAATAGAATAGATTAATCGAAAATTGTTAACTAAAGATTACAAGGAATTTAAGAAATTTCATACTTAAAGCAATATACATTTAGTAATATTTATATTTCTTTATTTAAGAAAAAAAAACTACATTATGTTATAAAACTTCTTATCCATAATATTGATTATTATATAATCTTATCATAACAAATATTAATATCCCATAAATTGACTGATTTGATTTGAAATTAAGTTTAATATCATCAAAAACCCCTCATAATTTTGCTTTTAGCTATTACAAAAAGTAATAAAAATCTTTACAAATATTAAACAAAAAAGAATGTCTTAGTATTCTTTTAAGACCAAATACTGAGTTCTATCTTGTATATTATGAGAATTCAAGGTTATTTATCATAAGCATTAACATACCAAGACTGCCCCTGTAACGCAATTGATTTTTAACACTGAACTCGAATACGTATCTTTCATATTCTTTAGGAGAATCACCCAACACCTGGGAAAGAAGAATTTCAAATATGTTATCATTTATTTCATACATAAATATAAAAGCTGTACCTTTTTATAAAAGTAAAAGGCTATGTAAACAGGCGATCAAAAAGCAATAAAGAAAATAGCATAAATACTTTCATATATAATTAGATTTATTAGACTTTAGAATCAATAAATAGTTAATAACATTTTGTACAAAACCATTACTGTAATAGATATCTGATTTGTGGGAGAAAGGTATGACAATAGTAAGAAACCTATTACCTTTTTTACAGTAGTTGGTAGTTGAGGCCATTGAATTCTTTTTCTTATACATTCATCTATTTCATCCTCCATTATAATAGAGTTATTAAGCTATTCACTTTACTCTTTGTCGTTTCTACATCGAAGACAACGAAAATAAATTTCTTGGCCACAATATTTTGATAAGAAAAAATAGCCACACACATTGCGTTCTTAACAGTAACGCAAAGAGTATAATAAGTATACTATAGAATAACGCAATATTGACGTATTGAGTATTGTCAACATTATTTAATTTATTTCATTTATCCGCAATAAGTAAAATTATTTTATATGTTATTCTCAATTTACTAAGTGTAAAAAATGTAATGCAGCTTTTTATTTATAAAATGCAAACTAAGTTTATTTTACAGAAAGGTTTTGCCTTTATGAACGATTGCGTATATGTCAATATCATCAGTCAAAATAAAAATGAGCGGGAAGAATTAGGATTTTTGAAAATTTTTAATAATTCCCACTTTGTGTACAGACTACGGTTATTTTCATAGGATGTGTAATACTTATATATTTATATAAAGTGAAATTCAATTAAACAATAAGAAAACTTAGCTACTGTTTTAAAATGTACGAAAGGATGCAAAGGTTCCAAATAATAGTAATAAAAAACAAAACTTCAAACTTTGCCGCTACTTATATTATTTTAATGAATTTATATAAATAAATGGATTCAAAGAAATTGCTCCTCAAATGCTTTATGTATTTCTTTCAACATATCTGAAGCTATCATACTTCGTCCGTAAATCTTGTAAGCTCTTGAATTGCACGACCTTGTTAACCTAGCAGCGGAATAAGCTGCAACACTATGTGAAAATGGTATTATTTTTCCTTTTGTACAAAAGTAATTTGTTTTTAAAGCCCAATTGAAAAATGTCCCTAAGCTACCAGATAAAATGTCGCCCTGACCGCCAGCTCGACGACTAGAGCCACCTTCGTTTGACGACCATTTAACAGCGCCCACACTTGAAAGAAAAGTGTCATATTCTCCTTTCGCTAAAACTGACACATTGTTACCCCAGTATTCGTACCAAGATAAATTCTTTGCCTGAACAGCTTGCATTAACCGACTTGCTTCTCTTTTGTTTGGAGTAAGTATAACACCTGGACTTGGGTAATCTTTTAAAATAGAGATGTTCTGATATACTGCAAATAAACCATCAGCATCAATAACCATTGCTTTCTTCAAAGATTTACATGTTTGCATTATTTCATGAGCTAAATGTATAGCCTCATCTTCTCTACCTAATCCGGGTCCAAGGACAATGACGTCCATTTTTGATAGGATATAGTTCAGCTTTGATGCAGAATTTGAATTAAGAAAAGGGTAAACAATAAGATCTGGGCTATACGCTTTTATAATGGGGGCTGCATTCTCTGTGGTTATGACATATACTAGATCAGCTCCAGCCTAAAACAAATAAACAGTTTTATTCATTTAATGTTTTCTTATTTTCCCCCCATAAGCCATAGCAAGCCGAGAATATAGTTTTCAGATTTGTACATTTAAAATTAGATCTAATTTTGGGGCAATCAAAGTAAAACATCACAGAAATGAAATGCAAAATCTTGATATATTAATTAGCTTTTGAATTATTAAATAATATCACATTAATAAAAAGTCTGGCTTTTAATATTTTTCAATGTAATATTAACATACCCTTAATGCTGATATAGCGGCGAAATAGGGAGCTCCAGTATATTCTACAGATCCGCCAATAATGCCAATTTTACCAGCTTCCCCTTTACCTTTGCCATCCAGTTCAGGTATAATGGACTTGCTAATACTCTTAAGGTCACTTAGCCTCAATTCATTAATGTTAGAACACTGTTCGACTAAATTAGTCTGAATAACACGTAGATTTGTTGTAATTATAATGCAGAACACAATATTTATCAAACAGTTCATTGTTGATCCCATAATATACGATAAACGGGGCAGTCGGGTGATTATAACGCAAGAAATTAGTGACGATCTATGACGGGCATGTTTAAAACTAAAGTTTAAGTTTATTCACAATAATATTTATATTTATGTGGCCTCGAAGCAAATTATGATAATCTGAAGGTCATCAAGTCAAGTAAAAGGTAGCATGAACGCTTATACAACAGATTTATAATTGCAGGATACAGGCATGCATCTGGGATTTAGTTAAAGAAACATAAAAAAAGACAATAAAAAATAGTAAACAGTGTGACATTCGGTGTCGGTAATTTATAAATTTAAATTAAGAAGTGGATGCTGGATGTTGAGTTGGGTGGTTTAGTTTTTGTTTTTATCAGTTATCAGTCTGTCAATTCTTTATCTTAATATTTTGACAATGACATCTAAATTCAAAGAGTGTCACAAACTTATTTGACCCGATAGGCAAAATGAAATGTCCGGCTATGTCAATTCTATTGAACATTTTAATGATGTAAACAGAAGAAAGTAAGCTTCCGTACAGGGAGATAGTGCATTAATCGTCTTATTGCACTATTTCAGTTATCAGTTAGGATTTTTTGAATTTACTAGAATTATTTAATGTTAATTTCACGTACAGTTTGTCTTTTCGATGAGAGGATTAGCTTTGAGTTGGAACAAAAATACTGAAATTGTTTATGGTTGATTTTGATTTGATCCCTGCTGCTGCCAAAGAGTATATAAAATAAGAGACGGGACTCTTGACTAATTAGATACACAAACGGAGAATAAAAATTGTCATTTTCAATCCAAACAATATTATGAACAAGTCTACGTTGCTATCAACCTAAAAAAATCTATCTGTCAGTTTCCTTTTTGACGTTTGAAAGTATTATTTGAGGGAAAACAATTTGGAAAAATAAAACAATTTCGTTAATTGCAACTTTAATTTAATCTTCTGACTAAAGCTAACATATTTTAAGAACGCAACATAATGCTCATTGCTTTCGTAATAATACCATTATTGTTTAGTTCACCAACAAAATACCCCAACTATAATAAATGCTTATTTGTTCCAGTTTGTTTATTTGATAGCTCATATTTTCTGATAGAACTGGAGTAGTAGTGCCATTCTCGTCGGGAGAAATAGAATAACACTGGAAAGAGATTAGCTCCTATCTGTTGGTAAAATATTTAGAAAATTGCTAACAAGACAATATGCATTGAAGCAAAACAAATCATCATCATCAAGCTCACTAT
>NW_013530507.1:5390563-5392640 GCF_000836235.2 Papilio xuthus | reverse complement strand
GTTTGGTTCGCGGGGCTTTCGCCCTACCCCGGCATATTGCCGGGGCATTCCCCTATCCACCACCCGGGGACGCGCCACGTCGGAGTTCACCTCTCCGCCCACTCGGACAACCGAGCAGGTCCGTGGTGGTCATGAGTACCTGCCTGCGGGGTTGATGAGTACTGTGGTGGTCCCTATCAGTAAAAACAAAACGGGTGATATCTCTAAAATGAGTAACTATCGACCTATATCACTCGCTACAGTCATAGCGAAGGTGCTGGACAGGGTGCTTGATGAACAACTATCGAAACATATTAGGCTACACGACGCTCAGTTTGGTTTCCAACCTGGGTTGTCCACTGAAACAGCAATTTTAACACTCAATGATACTGTCCAGTACTACACTGATAGAAATACTCCCGTATATGCCTGTTTCCTAGACCTATCAAAGGCATTTGATATGGTCCAATATAATAAATTGTGGCAGAAACTGTCTGACGACACAGACCTTCCTTGCTAGCTCGTATCTCTATTAAAGTGCTGGTATTCGAATCAAACCAATTATGTTAAGTGGGATGGGGCGGTATCGGATGACATCACCCAGACTTTTTAACCTTTATATGGATGGACTGATCTGTGAGCTCAGCGGTACTGGTATAGGCTGTTCCATAGATGGCACCATGATAAATAATATAACCTACGCCGATGATATGGTACTGCTGAGCCCATCGTTGAGCGGTCTTCGTAAGTTGATCTCCATACCACACCCGTGAAAATTACACTTTTTAAAGCCTACTGTCAGTCCCTTTATACGTGCAGCCTATGGTTCAAGCGTTCGCAAAGGGCTTACAATGCCTTGCGGGTTCAGTACAACAATGGGTTCAGGGCTCTGTTGGGGCTGCCGCGCTTCTGCAGCGCGTCTGGGATGTTTGCTGATGCTGGTGTTGACGGCTTCTCCGCATTGATCAGGAAGAGAGCAGCATCCCTGATGCGGCGGGTGCGGGACAGCACCAACAGCTACCTGCAACTCATTGTTGATAGAGTGGGATTGGACTGTCCAGTGCTGGCTATGTGGACACGTCTACATGTGCCCTAAAGAATTTTGTTTTATTTTATTTTTGTGCTAGTGTGTTTAATTTGTATTTTTGTTTTGTATGGACCATGTGTCTGAATTAAAGATTTATTATTATTTATAGCATATACATTTATTTATCACATTTCTAATATAATACATTTCATATAAATATATATATACAAAACATATTATATTAAAAAGAGAACACCACCGGCAGCGGAATCCCATGACTCAAACAACCAGTGGTCAGGGCTGCAGAGACAGGAACCTTCTCACGATGCGCGCGGTTTCTAGGATAACTGCCTTTTGTACCGGGCCCTTAATCCAACTGTTTAGCGAGAGCTTCTTGAGATGTTGGTCGAAGCTCTTCGCTATCAGTCCATTTACCGATACGACTATCGGAATAATGGTAGTCGATTTCATACGCCACATGGCGGTAACCTCGTGAGCCAAATATAGGTATTTTAACACTTTTTCCTTTTCAGCTTTCACGAGATTCTCGACATGTGGAATAGTGACATCGACTAACATTACACAACTCTCAGACCGGTCTATTATTACTATATCGGGCCTATTGGCAGCAATAGTCCTATCCGTAATAATAGATCGATCCCAGTAGAGCGTGATATCGCTATTTTCCAGAACGGGTGAAGGTTGGTACTGGTAATACGGTACCTCAGCATCCACAAAGGCATATTTAAGGGCAAGTTGCTGGTGGATGATCTTGGCCACTTGGTTGTGCCTATGCAAGTATGCACCGTCCGCAAGCCGAGAACAGCCGGAAACGATATGCCTAATGGACTCACCGGGACGACGACATGCCCGACAAATGTCAATCGTACCATCCTTTAGGATATGTTTTCGGTAGTTGTTCGTTACGATGACTTCGTCCATAGTTGCAAAGACAAAACCTTCAGTTTCCCCAAAGAGGTTGCTGAAGCGCAGCCAAGCCACGGAAGATAATTGGTCCACATCAGGCCCAGTTAAGGCTCGATGGAACCTGCCGTGTAGCTCCTTGCTCTT
>NW_013530507.1:5306488-5390262 GCF_000836235.2 Papilio xuthus | reverse complement strand
AAGAAGAAGAAGAAGAAGAAGAAGAAGAAGAAGAAGAAGAAGAAGAAGAAGAAGAAGAAGAAGAAGAAGAAGAAGAAGAAGAAGAAGAAGAAGAAGAAGAAGAAGAAGAAGAAGAAGAAGAAGAAATTGGGAAATGCAGTGTAGTAGGTATTTAAATTTACTTTACCCCAAAATGATGCCTCCTAAGCTCATTATTTTTCCTCGTTAAGGAATCTATAGGTTACACATCTATGGAGAATAGTAATAACAAAAGAGTTAATATGCGGAATCTTTAGGTTCATGATAATTTTATGAATTTGAGAAGTAAAACTGAAATATTATATTCTATTTTTACATTACATAATATTTAACATGACTTGTACATTTGCAATGTTTTGATAGGAAAAGTTTGGATTAGGGGACTATTTGGAGCGTCGGCAGTGCAGTTGGCGCTTGACCGGATCATATTTTACATATCCAGGTACGATCTCCGCTATATAGTAATGCGTTCTTGGAATTTCTTGATAACATCCATCCGACATTCTTACTGTAATTACAAATTGCATACAACTGCATAGATATTCGAAGATATGTGTGAAGTCAACCAACCCTCACTGGCTCTGCGTTGTTGAATAAGACCTAGTCGCATTCTTGAGGGTAGGCTCCGAGCTCCTCAGTGGGGTATAGTGTGTTCGTATAGTGAGCTTGATGATGACGATTTCTTTTGCTTCAATGCATATTGTCTTGTTAGCAATTTTCTAAATATTTTACCAACAGATAGGAGCTAATCTCTTTCCAGTGTTATTCTATTTCTCCCGACGAGAGTGACACTACTACTCCAGTTCTATCAGAAAATATGAACTATCAAATAAACAAACTGGAACAAATAAGCATTTATCAAAGTTGGGGTATTTTGTTGGTGAACTAAACAATAATGGTATTGTAATATATGGGAAACCTACCACGGGTCAAGTTTATGACAGAATGCGTCACTCGCGGATTATTTTTAAGAAAAAACTTAAGTGGTGTCAAAATAATGAATCGCAAATTAAAATGGACATCATAGCGGCACAACATCGGGATAAAAATTTTGGTGTTTTCTGGAAAGAAACTAACAAATTGAATCCAAAGCCGACCATCCATGTGAATGTAGAGGGTAATCATGATCCTGTTCAGATTGCTAACGCATTTAAGAATTATTTTCAAGTGCAGGGTGTATCAGTGCCTGCGAGTTCTGATATGATCCGCAGCAAAAGCGAGGGGGAAAGTGTTAGGTTGGTTCTGTCAAAAGAGGTAGCACGGGTGTTGAGGGACATGAAGCGGGGTAAGTCACCTGGGCATGATTCTCTTAGTATAGAACATTTGCATTATGCTGGGGTTCACATGCCCAGGGTGCTTTCCATGCTGTTCACCTTCTGTATTGGTCATGAGTACCTGCCTGCGGGGTTGATGAGTACTGTGGTGGTCTAAAATGAGTAACTATCGACCTATATCACTCGCTACAGTCATAGCGAAGGTGCTGGACAGGGTGCTTGATGAACAACTATCGAAACATATTAGGCTACACGACGCTCAGTTTGGTTTCCAACCTGGGTTGTCCACTGAAACAGCAATTTTAACACTCAAAAATACTGTCCAGTACTACACTGATAGAAATACTCCCGTATATGCCTGTTTCCTAGACCTATCAAAGGCATTTGATATGGTCCAATATAATAAATTGTGGCAGAAACTGTCTGACGACACAGACCTTCCTTGCGAGCTCATATCTCTATTAAAGTGCTGGTATTCGAATCAAACCAATTATGTTAAGTGGGATGGGGCGGTATCGGATGAGTATAGATTGATTGAGCTGGGGGTTGAGGCAAGGGGGGCTGATATCACCCAGACTTTTTAACCTTTATATGGATGGATTGATCCGTGAGCTCAGCGGTACTGGTATAGGCTGTTCCATAGATGGCACCATGATAAATAATATAAGCTACGCCGATGATATGATACTGCTGAGCCCATCGTTGAGCGGTCTTCGTAAGTTGATCTCCATACTACACCCGTGAAAATTACACTTTTTAAAGCCTACTGTCAGTCCCTTTATATGTGCAGCCTATGGTTCAAGCGTTCGCAAAGGGCTTACAATGCCTTGCGGGTTCAGTACAACAATGAGTTCAGGGCTCTGTTGGGGCTGCCGCGCTTCTGCAGCGCGTCTGGGATGTTTGCTGATGCTGGTGTTGACGGATTCGCTGCATTAATCAGGAAGAGAGCAGCATCCCTGATGCGGCGGGTGCGGCACAGCACCAACAGCTACCTGCAACTCATTGTTGATAGAGTGGGATTGGACTGTCCAGTGCTGGCCATGTGGACACGTCTACATGTGCCCTAAAGAATTTTGTTTTATTTAATTTTTGTGCTAGTGTGTTTAATTTGTATTTTTGTTTTGTATGGACCATGTGTCTGAATTAAAGATTTATTATTATTATTATTACGAAAGCAGTGAGTATTATGTTGCGTTCTTAAAATATGTTTGCTTTAGTCAGAAGATTAAATTAAAGTTGCAATTAACGAAATGGTTTATTTTTCCTAAATTGTTTTCCCTCGAATAATACTTTAAACGTCAAAAAGGAAACTGACAGATTGATTTTTTTAGGTTGGTAGCAACGTAGACTTGTTCATAATATTGTTTGCATTGAAAATGACAATTTTTTTTCTCCGTTTGTGTATCTAATTAGTCAAGAGTCCCGTCTCTTATTTTATATACTCTTTGGCTGCTGCTGTCAGTTAGTTGTCAGATGTGAATTCTGTAATTGTGATATGAAAATAGTGCTATTTAATTAAAAAGGCGGCGATATGGATATGGACGAGAAATATGAATCCGTTAAATTATGTTATGCAGTTCATAAATACTCCAGCTATTCGGCGAATTATGTCCCTCAGTATGTATTTACATTTTATTCTTATATGCGTTTAATTAATTCCATTTTCCCGGTATTTATTTTGTTTATTTTTAGCTACAGAAGTACATAATTAGGGAATGTTTTATAGGAAATCTTATTATTGGGGAGTACCTTAAGTATCAGAAGATTGGAAACTACTGAATTTTACAATGACATAAAATCACACATACATATACGCATTTAAACAAAAACAAAAATCGATGCTTGTATTCAGGAAATAAAAAAATCAAAACTATCACGACTTTGCACTGTATATTTTATTCTTATTTTGAATTATTACTGCAAAGCCATGTTATAGTTCAAAACTGAACAATAACAATGTCACTGGTGGTATATCAAATCTATTTTCTTCTTTTGTGATTATATTTATATGTTTATGTAACAATCATATACAACCAAACAATTCTAACCAAAACCATTGCTAAGAGGTAAAACTATGAAAATTATATATTTTGGTTTTTGTTTAATTTGTGTGTAGTAATTTTCTGTGTCATTAGATAGCTTTTAGTAATGAAACTGTTTTTTTTTAGAAACATCATGGTTAACAACCCCTCTGATCAATTATCAAGATGGTTTACGGACAGTTCAAATGCCAACATGCTGCAACCACAATATATTATCCTCAAGTTAAAATCCTTGTCAATAGTAGACACTATAATATTTGGTAAATATTTAAAACCACATGTGAGTGATCTCAAGAAGTTTCAAGTGTTTGGTGGAACGGATGAAAATAACTTTTCTCTACTTTTATCAGCGTAAGTATACTTAGTATGTGTAACTGTAGGATTAACCTGTTTTAATAGAGTTGAAAAGGGATGTTATATATATATATATATATATTACTAGTTACCCCATGTGTTCTTCAAGACTATTCTCTGCATCTATGCTAAATTTCATCAAGATTTGTACAGCCATTCTAGAGATATCTACAAACAAATATCCATCCATCCATCCAAACATTCACATTTATAATATTAGTAAGATGAGTATCAGTGTAGTGGAATTATACAGTAAAGATTATTTCTATCTTACTAATATTATAAATGCAATATGTTGGATGTTTTAACAGATCTTGCTTAAAATTAGCATGGATGTTGAACATAGTCTGGATATACACACTTATCAAAATGTAGAACTGTTTCCACTTCATGCCTGTGTTCTGTGTGGTGCAACAGATGTTATTGTTGCTTTGGTCACTAGCCTACAATTAAGCTAATGGAATTTATGTTTAATTAGGATATGTCATCACATCAAAACATTATCATCATAGGTTAATGGCTATATCCAAAAGTCAACATTAATTAGATTGAATTGTTAAGTGTCTATTTTTATTAGTTGTTTTGGTTTTAAAAATAGTAATTTGTTAATGGTGTATTGAGCCACCAATAATGTTATATACTATAACTTTTAAATCACTTTAATTTCCATTATTGTTAATTTTATTTGCAATGTAATATGTAGAGTATTGAATTGAAAAGGTTTTGACATTATTGAATCAAGTGTTTTATTATATTATTTTATTTCCATTGAAGACATGATTTTGTCATCAAAATGTAGGAGAATTGTTACATTTTCTTATGTTTCAACAATCAACTTCTTTAATTGTATATAACTAAACAATGTGATCAAATTAATTTGTAGATGTATTATTTTTCTTGTAGCATTTTATATATCTTAATTCTTTCCGGTAAAAAAAAATAGGTTATAACCTTCTTCTGCTGTTGTAGTCATTTCGGAGAAGTATACTGTGTTGTTTCGGTGTGAAAGTGACCATTTCCCTTCCAATGCATTTCACTAATACCACAAATGTTTATATTACATCTTTTTATATTTTCCTGGTTGAAGTAGCCCGCGAATATTCTAGGTTCCTATTTATAACCTAGCTTTAATAAATAAGAAACGAAAAATCCATCTAATTCTAGTAGATGAAATAACACTGTTGTCTATATTTTAGTAGGAAAATTTAAAAAAATTTGAATTATTGCAGTGGTCTGAAAAAGGATAGTGCACCGGAGACTTTCAAACTCAGGAATAGAACTACGGAAGGACTCTACTTGCCTGTGCAGTACATCAAAATTGTTCCCCTACTTTCTTGGGGTCCGGCTTACAATTATACCATATGGTATGTCGAATTGCACGGCACAAATCAAGAAGATCTGGTCCAGAATGCCATGGAAACTTTCAACTTGGTATGTTCTACTATAATATTGTCGGCAAAGACCTTGTCAACAATCATTGATTGTTACTATTTTTTTAAAGCGTAAAGAGGAAGAGGCAGTTCGTATACTGTTGAAGCATTTACGCCGGCGACGGTACAAAGACGCGTTCGAAGCGTTATCCAGGGAAAGCGGCGTCCAGCTCGAAGGACCAACACAGTCCAGGCTATGGAATGCATTGGTCGAAAACGGAGACTACAAGTTAGCTGAAGAGATTTTAGAAGAGGCTATGAATGGTAAGGATAAAATGAACGGTTTTATAAAATTGTTAACAAAAAATGTTAATTTTCTTTTTTTGTTATCTAGAGGGTGAGATGGATTGGTACCTGTCATGGCAGCCATACCAACCGGAATGGAGGCAGCTGTCGCCTTGCTCGGCGGCGGTGGAGGCGCGGCTGTGCTGCGGAGACAACGTGCCGCCCACGCCGCGCCCTCGCCCACACGAGCTCGCGTGTGCGGACCGCGAGCCCCGAATGGAGCTGCCAGTTAACACTGCAAGATCTTATTACAACTCTTCTGTAACTATCTAAATCCCTTAATTCTTTATATAAATGTGTAAAACTAGCGGTCGCCCACGACTTTGTCAGCGCAGGAAAAAAAACCTATAATATGCCCGCGTGCATGAGCTAACTTACCGGTCCAGCCATTCTGGTGATTACCTGAAACAAACGTAGTCTTGCGGACGGACAGACAAACATTAAAAAATTGTTTTTTTGTTGTTTTATATAGATAATCTAATTTTAATAATATGTATACATGTCTTAATGTTTTGCATATTATAATATAGTAGACACAATGAATTGATTGTGTTGGCAGGAGTTGCTGAACGGCGGGGCAGTAGGGGCAGGTGCGGCGGGGGTGGAGGGTGCGGATGCGTGCGAGGCGGGGTGCGGGGGAGCGTGCACGGCGCGCCCCGGACCGCGCGGTGGTCACCAGCTAGTCGTCGACACCAACACAGGTCTCTTATACTTCTAGATAACAAGCTGATATTAAATTTAATTACAGGCAACTTTCGACATATAATAATGTTTTAATCAAAAACGAGTATTTATAAAGAAAAAAAAAGCAATTTTTGGCTACTGGGCGAAGCTTAACTAAGCTGCCATCAGCTTTTCAGTAATTTTTCAGCTTACGCCTTTGCGTTTATATAAAAAGGTGAAATAGATATACCTACTTATTTATATATGTAGGTACTCTATACTTGTTCGGTGGATGGAACGGTACGGAGGACCTGGACGACCTGTGGAGCTACAGCACGGGTGAGGAGAGGTGGTCGCTGCTGTGCCGACATAGCAGCCAGGTGGGCGGACCCTCACCTAGGTCTTGCCACAAGATGGTCTTCGATCCAGTCAACGATCGCCTATACACGCTCGGACGGTACCTCGACAATGCTCAGAGAGTGCCAGCCAATATGAATGTAAGGACTCGTTTAGCTAACGATTACCTTTTAATCCCGTTGCTATCCAAACATTATAAAATAAAAATTTAAAATAATATATTTATATTCAAAAATACAGTAAAATATACTATTAAACCAAAAGCTCAGTTTGCTGTAGACAAAATAAACCCTGGACCTGTCCACAAACATTACATCTGGTTTGGGATTGACTGAAAATTGATTTTGACCTTGAATAAGTTGTTGTTTCACAAATTCATAGTTTTATATTTAGTTGTATGTGTCAGAGCGAGCTGTACGTGTACGATGTGTCGGCGGGGGCGTGGTCTCTGGCGTGCGCAAACACGGCGGGGGCGGGGGGACCGCGCCTCGTCTTCGACCACCAGATGTGTCTCGACGCTGACACGCAGACCATATACGTCTTCGGTGGACGAGTGCTGCCCTCTAACACGTATGTCATATACTATAATCATTTTCTTAGTTATTGCTAATTGATTACTTCTATGAATTTTAATTGCGCCGTATTACGCTATTGGGTCCCACCGATTTGACTAACTCTACTGCAATCGAGAAACAATTTAATGATCTTACGTGCTATTGATTTGAATTTAAAACTTTATTTTGTGTTTGGCGTAACGTGTAATGTTATTTCAGCGAGGAGCTGGTGAGCCCGCAGTACTCCGGCCTGTACGCGTACTACATCAGCAGCAACACGTGGCAGCAGCTGCTGGCTGACCGGCACGAGCTGCCCGCACCGCAGCCGCGCGTCTCTCACTCCATGCTCTTCCATCCAGTAAGTACATACGCCCACGTACACGCAACGTACTCGTTAAACAAGTTTCCTTATTTCACGTTCTTACAACATTTTGTCGCTGTCGATAGGTTTATACTTCCACACGGATCTTATTTGCGTTGTTTACCTATGATATTGTGATATGTGCAGGTGCAGCGTCGCCTGTACATGTTCGCGGGGCAGCGCAACAAGGAGCAGCTGCTGGACCTGTGGTGGTGGGACGTGGGCGAGGGGCGGTGCGGTGCGCTGTGTGCCGGCGCCGCCGCCTGCCCCCCGCCCGCCGCCGGCTTCACCCAGCGCGCCACGCTCGATCCCGACACTGACGAGATGTTCGTGCTCTCGGTATGTTCGCACACAACAACATATGGATACGGATAATTCCGTAGGCATGCGTTAGACCCTAACTGGCCATTTCATCTTTCTAGCACTGATGAGTTCATTAATTTTCTGTGCGTGTATTTGTTATAGGGCATGAGCAAGGAGAAAGACAAGCGCGTGTACAACTCGCTGTGGGTGTTCTCGCTGCGTCGGATGACGTGGACGTGCGTGTACCGCAACGACAGCGTCACCCCCGCGGAGCCACGCCCACGCTTTGCGCACCAGCTCGTCTACGATCCTGTTAGGAAGGTGCCGACTGTTTTTGAATCATACATAACATTTCTTAACGCATTTTTCTTTACCTTGGCATTATAATAATGTCACATAAAGTCTTTTTTTAAGTGTTTACGCATGTTTGCAGATCCACTACCTGTTCGGCGGCAATCCGGGCACGGCGGCCAGCCCGCGGCTGCGGCTGGACGACCTGTGGGCGCTGCGACTGAGGCGCGTGTCTCGCGGCGGAGTGTGGCGCGCTCTCCGTGCCACCCTGCGCGAGGCACACTACCGCGAGATGGCCGCCGCGCCGGAGCTGCGTCCGCAGGCCCTACATTACCTGCGGCACGATCTAAGCGCTGCGCTCGACCATTGCGACCCCGCACAGGTCACATAACTCATCGACTCATTCTTTTTAAATCTTTGATTCTATTATATTTAAATAAATAAAGACGAGAAAGAAAAAAAGACACGACAAAATACTTAATAATCGATTAATGTGTCGTTGCAGGTGTCACAGTTCCAGAAACTGGCGACGGCGCTGTTCACGAGCCCGCCGGCGGAGTGGAACGCCGCATGCGCACTGACGCCGCACCGCACGCGTACGCTGGCCCGCCGCCGAGCTCGCCGCACGCCGCACGCGGACCTCGCGCACGCTCTCGCTGCGGTAATATGGCACACAACTCTTACTATACTAACTTAACAAACTTTGACTAAAAATGACGTAATTCAAGCAGGTGCTAGGCGCGGATGACTCGTGCCTGGACTCGCCGCAGCCGTTCGAGGAAGTGCGCCCGCCCACGCCGGACACGTGGGACGTGGGCGAAGTGGGCGGGGCGTGTGAGGGCGCGGCCAGTGAGGAGGAGGAGGAGGCGGGGTGGGCGGCGCGCGACGCTCGTGTGCGTCTCTACGACCGCCTGTGCACGTACTTCCGGCCCAGCACGGTGCCGCCGCGCGCTGACGTTGGCGACCTCATCGCACTCTAAGGCGGGCAAGGTGAGACCTCGTCATACCGGCATATATTTTTTTGGGTAGTAGGAATCACATGATTTAATAATATTTTTCGGGATAACAAAATCTTTTTATGAATCAGTTATGTCTTAATGTTAAATTATGATTTTAACTAGGTGATATTTTAATTTGTCAACAACTTTAGAAGTACTCAACAATTGACTTTTATTTATAATTTTCAGTTGAAGCAAAATGCAAAGGAAGTCACCGACTTTGGAGGAATGAATGGTTAAAACGTACTGATGACATTATTGTATCGTATTATCTCTGATTCGGTAAATTTATGGTCAATGAGGCATTAAATTACATTTATTTTAGATCTTATTTAATTGGAATAAGGTTTATTTTGCTTTGTTTTACTGTATAATTTATTAAATGTACAATGCGCATATTTCAATGCAAGTAATAATTTCGAGCGTAGACTAAAGTTGTACATTTTTTTGTTTTTGTATTATAAAATATTGAAAGTTTCATCTCTCAATATAATTATTTTTTATTTCCATAACATGATTCGTTACCTTGATATACCTAATTATTATTATAAAAAAATTATGTTTCTAATAGTGTATCCATAATTTAATTTTTCTTAAAATATAAATGAAAAAAAATTAAGTATTTAGTGTAAGACAAGTTAATATAACGAAGTTACCGCCATATGTATAGTGCGATGCAAAAAAAATGGTATGAAATAAAATTTTAATAATTAAAACAAAACAATCATGTTTGACATTTTAAATTTAAATAATATTACATACTCCTACTTTAAAATAATATGAAAATAACTTGTAAACAGTTTAATATTTAATTTCAATCAATACGTATTTACTCTTTACGTATATGTATTTAACTAATATACTAAGCATGCGCAATAACATGATACACTCAAACACTATATTGCTTTATACTCATTAGATTATTTCAATACGTTAACTTTGTATACAGTGTATACAAGTAAATTTAAGTTGTGACGTCATCAGGTTCAGGTCTCATGTTATTGCACGAGTATTAGTTCACTTTTTGATGTTATAATTGCATTTTTATCATAATCGTAATTTGGTTATTTCCTTATTTTTATCTTAATTTATTTGCAGTGCCAAAGTCAAAATAAGTGAAAATAAAAGCTTGTTATGTTGTGCGTAGACACAATGTGTACCAATATTTAGAAAATACCAAAAAGAACGTATCTTTTGGTTCATTTTATCATTTGCGGTTCGTTTAATATAATTCGCTTTTAATTTTATCTTCTAGTCATTAACTTTTCACATATTGACTGCAAGAAGGCATACATTTATGACAATTTCCGCCACAAAAATGTTATAATATATGAATAGCAATTACATTTTTTCTTTGTCGTTCAATCTTATGTAAGATATGTAAATATTATTCTGTCTACTGCCACTCTCAGAGTCGTTAAGTTACACTAAGCGACTAAGGTTAGCGCGCATCTATCCACTCCTGGCCTACTCAGCGGGTTGGTAAGACCTGTGAGTGCAGTAAGCTTCTATATAACATACTGTGATACGATTGTTTCTAGTTAATAGCATTTAATTTTTTTTAATCAAAATGCAAACTATATACAATGATGGTAACCACTTTATTTGGTCCCAAGTATACGTGTAACTAAGGCTTGGCGCAGACGGGCGAACGACCACAGCCAGCGGCCAGCGACTTTACAGGATTTTTCATAAATTAATTTATGAAAAATCGTGTGAACTACTGGTCGCTGGCCCCCGGTGGCTATGGTCGGTCGCCCGTCTGCGCTGAGCCTTAGTTACACGTATACTTGGGAACTATAGCTGATTGGAGACTAATACGTATTTGATGGTACACCATTTATGAATCCCTTATTCAGTACATTTATATGCATTTAGACGTGAGAGATGTTTTTGTTTGAATGTTTCTGTAGTGGAAATCCACGGTGAGACATAATGTGACAAAATGATATGCTTCTTGCCATTTCATATAAAGCTAAAGGAATAGATATATAAAATATAGATGTGGTGTTTTATACAATTTTAATGTATAATGGAGTTTATTTTCGATGTCATTTTCAACAAATGACAATGGCCTTTTTGGCCTTACTTTTATGACCTATAGGTTATATATCTATAGCTTAAACGTGTTAAATTATTCAAACTTTCGTGAGACATTATAATAAACTTATATATAAAAACGGCTAAACTCTCACGTATATTCGTCCGGCGGCACCGACTAGTTTCGAGTCCATCGGGGGCCCTTCATCAGGGTGAGTAGGACTGGTATTATTTCGCGGACGCGACCCTCAGCCTACTATGCGCCTACGCACTTAGGGCGCGGGGTCCGCTGGCGTCGTCGACGATGTTGTACCAAAGCGTCTGTGGTGTTGCTGTTCAAAGTTCCGAGGGCACATATACGTGAATGTTTAGCCGTTTTTTATATAGGCTTAAAGGTAATTAGTTTGGTAAGGTAAAGATAGTTCGTTAAAAGTATTGTAGTTTTTTCACCAATGTTCATTCGAGTTACTTGTAACGTTATTTTAAGTTTAATAAAATAGTCCTTTTTTTCGTAAGCCTTACGTTCCGTTGATGCGTTCCTTATGATGAATACTAGAATGAAGAACGATGATGATTTCGTTTTCTTGTATCGACTTTCATATGATATGTAAGAATAAATTAATTTGCATTTATATCTTTACAAAATACGTATCGAAATTATTAACAATTGTGAAATTTTCCAATCGATTGATACAATTATTATGAAAACTAACCAAATGTGAATGTCTGTCTGTCTATTTATTTAGACCTTTGATCCTTGTACATTTTCAATGATATTAATTGTCGCTTACTATACACTACGTACATTTTTACTACATTATGTAATGCTCAATTTATCTGATGTTATTAAGATGCACCAACACATGACGTAAAAAATGCATTTATTTAGAGTGTACATGAGTTTTCATTGCCGAAACACGTACAAACAAGTATTCACGACTTTTTATTCTCTTTGGAAAAAACTATATTGTTATTTTACATGTGTTTCGGCAATGAAAACGCACGGCAAATATCACTTCCACTTTACCATTTTTGTATTGAACACTTGAATTAATTTTATATGTATCTTAATAAAAAAAATAATTACATTTATTCGTGGCTATGCGGAGAGATGATTTGCGATACGGGTTTACATTACATTTCATCTTTAACGTTTCACGAACTAGCACCTGTACGGATTGAATCAAGTTTTTTTTACCGCTTACTTAGTAACTTAATGTTGCAATTTTTATTACAAAAAATAAGTACTGAAATGTAAATAAATAGCACATCATTCAGTTGTGGTTATTGTTTATATTTATATAAGGAAATTCATTGTCACTTTGTGCATTTAAATAAATATTGGATTTATAAATTGCATTTTTAATTCACTACGGAGGTTCTGCTCCATTTATCTCATCGGCCGTAATTTTTTTTATTTTATTTTAATAGTTGGCAAACGAGCGAGCGGCCACCTAAAATCGCTGAAATAGCGAAGCGACCGTTGCACATAGACATACGCCTATCTGAAGGATTGAATATAAAAGACAAGAATTAAATATATCATTTATTATTTCTGTTACATGAATCAAATCAGTCATTGCGACAACACTGAGTTACCCAATACATTGAAAATAAATACGCTTTAGTTCAGCCATGATATGTTCCCAAGGCCGGTTCATTGCATCTGTCCTTGAATATTCAAATAGTTAAATATGTAGGCAACTTTGTTTTATACTTTCAGAAGCTCATGAGTTACGATAAATGAGATTGAATAATGCGAAGACATGTAATCTGATGAATACTGCCGTTGTAAACTGGAAAACAATAATGTGGCCATCTTGCAACTGAAGGTGGTAAGGTGCCGTGATGTGCAGAGTGAACCATCAAACTGTGCGATGCGAGACAACAACCGACTCATTACTCAGCTAATTAATTACAAATAGAACCAAAGTACAAATGGGAACATTCATGCTTCAAATTGTCGAGCGCTTCGATTCTGCGATACAAAGTAGCGGACAATCATATACTTTACAATATTTAAATAATAATAACACATAATTCTTCTATAATATAAAATAATAACTATAACTAGACAAATAAAGTCATCTAAATTGTTATATATAAACTATATAAAGAAAATATTTGGTTAATCGCTGCAGATGGCGCCACTGGGCGACGCATCCGGCGGTTTTGCCCAAGCTAATGAAATACTGAAAAAAATTATAATATGGGAAAATGCGACGAAGCCTCGCCTCGTCGCATTTATCATATAGTCAATTGCACCTTAACTAAATCTAAAAGTACATTGCAAAAATAAATACTCAAAATATTGCGTAAACAATCACCGTTGACAGTGAGTAAAGTAATTAATGCATTGAAAAAAAAACGACCATATGAAAAAAGACTTGAGGACAAAGGCAATGTCCCTGATGCTTCCGTCTGAATCACAACGCTGCCTGACTAGACATGACGCGCTGTCGGTGTCTGATGCTAAGCTAGGACAAACAATGTCAGAAAAAAAAACAAAAAATAATACATTTTAATACTAATCAATTTGTAAGTAGTTTAAGTACGAGAAGAACGATTCTACGAATAAGCTAGGTAATACGATCTAGAAACAATAAATGCAATGCTGTGGTCCTCGCGGTCGCGGGCCGACCCGCCGCGCCCAGCTATGCCAAACGAAACATACCCTACGTAGTATAATATTGCAAATAATTTCACTACGCGCCTCGAGAGGGCGCCTCGGTCACTACCTAAGAAGTATACTTGAAGGTTAATGTAGTAACTAGATCTAATCCTAAACAAGTAAAAATATCTAAGAAGGGCGAGTGCCCGCGCTACATGGAACGGTTCAACTAGCCTATGTCCAGTAGACACTAAAAGATAAACGACTACGTCATCCACCGGTTTCACGCAATCTTATCACGGGAAGCTGCAAACATCACATACCATAACGTAAATAATAATAATTAATAATACCTCGTAACACTTTAATAATCTCTTGTAAATTTTGTCTTATCATTATAGCGCCGGTCGAGCTGCGCGTGAGCAAACTTTGAGCAAATCAGGACGCGTTTACATTTGTGATATGACTATTTCGTTGTGATGCATTTGTATGCCTGTGTGTGTGTACGTGGACGTACGCGGTGTGTGTGTGTGTAGGCTCGACCGGCTCTTGGACAAGAAGTGGACGCGCGTGGCGACGCCACAGGACGGCAGAGCGCGTCGAGCCGGCTGCGACCCAAAAGTTGCTATTGCAAGCACTCTCTGTTGTGTTGAGTACAAATACTGGGAATAGGAAGACCTTTCTTTGATACCGAACCATATGTAAGTTCGATATAGATCGCAGCGGCCTCGACGTTACTTTAACAGAACAAAAATAATACGGAAATACTACGAATATAACTAGAACAAGATGGACGAAAGTATTCGGCGGAGGGCCACAACAACACAACAAACTAGAGAATAACAACTAGAACAGATTACATAGTCTTTTGCGCACTCAATGGATGGAAATCGACGAATATGTTTTTTTTTAGATTTTTTCATGGACGTACTAGACATTCGTATCGATAAAGGATAACAGAATGTGTATAATCTATGCGAACCTCGCATCGCTTATTAAATGTGTATATAATTAAAAAATAACGTTGCGCGGTTCCGTTGTTCGGTGCGAGGCGGGGCCGTCACGCGAGGGGCGTGGCCTGCGGGCGACGGCACCGAATGCGTTCGCGTAATAAAATACACCGATACAATTACAAAAATATTCGTTAAACATTAATTTGGCGTAGTGCAGTAGACGTAGGTACGAGGAAATTCGGTAATATCAAAATATTGTGATAAGGGCGATAGACAAAATAGGGAATGCGATACGTCTCACGTGACCTCTCCACGGAGGGGTGTCGGTGTGAGGGGCGGGGAGGTGTGGGCGCCGGACGGAGCACAATAACAACAACGCTCGCCGCCCGGTCGCCTCCTCCTCGCCATTAAAATCAGTCAACAGTCATATAACACCAACTACACAGGGCGGGGCTCCGCACACCCTCAGGGCGATTTACCAGCTACCCACTGCCCACATCCACTGCCCTTCATGTTATAGAAACACAAAACTCACATGTTTCCTAGTCTTGTAAACACTTCACCTCTAACATCTGGTTAACATTTAATGGCTGAAATGATGAGAAAACGATTAATTTATTCTAATTATTAATTACTTAAAGGTAACAGTTAACTACGCGATTATTCTTTAATTAAAGAACAGTGCGTGTAAACTTATTATTTAAATTCGTACTAATCGCATCAAATACATTAAAATTTTACTACATTTTTTATGCCTAAAGTCTTTCTTTAGAATAACGCCAGTTATTAAGAATGAGTCATGTTTATTGCTGAGGTGAAGTGTACTCGAACCTCAATATTTTGTTTACCATTTAGAGTTGTATTGTGGGCGTGGTGTTCAGGCATGTGGGCGTGTGCGCGCGCGCCGCCGCACAGTTTGACGGTTCACGGCGCCGGGGAGGGTCGCGGCGCGGCGCACAGCTCTCGCTCATCGGTCAGGTGCCGCGGAGCCCCGTTTACATTATTGGTACGATTAATTACAATTACATTTATAAAAGGTATAAATAATTTAGTCTCCTTACAACCACAAATAGAAAAAACGTTGACGAGTCGCTAGCGGGCGGCTCGTCCGAGTCACCGTCACCACAACGATACCCTAACACTAGTACATGTAACACAACGCATAAGATACGATAACACTACTACAATGTAATAGAACATCTGTTCAGATTAACTCGAGGTCGAAACATTGGCCTGTTGCAATCGAATCGTTCATCACAACGTAGTACAACAGTATTTAGTTATTCAGCATTCGCTTTATATCAAAGCTGCTGAACGCGATCGGGAAGTCTTTTAGCACGTAGATCAGATTCAACGGTCGGTTCCGTGCACTTGCGGTCAGATGTTCGAGCGTCCTTCACCACTGAGACAGCCGCGGCCGCTCTGACACTATAAATTCGTAGAAGTGTATGTTTATGTGCCGGCGATTCAGGGCGCGCGCGTCGCGTGGCGCAGCAGCGCGCGCACGGCGGCCGCGGCGGCCTTCAGCGCCAGCACGAGCCGCTAGAAGTCTCGCGGTCGCGCGCGTGCAGTGCCAGCAGACTTGGGCACGCGCCGCGTGCGCATCTCGCGGTCCACCTGAAAGCAATTCAATATTATTTTTAGAAATATAACAGGCAGTTTTGGTCCACCACAAGATATAATACGACAGAACAGAGTGAGTACCTCTAGCTCTTCGAGGCGTTGCGTGAGAGTGAGTTTCTGCTGCACGGCGAGACGCAGCAGCTGGTTGAGGGTCTTCTTCTCGTCCTCCGCGCTCGCTAGCGCTTGTGTCAGCTCATCCACCTGGGTCACGTACTCTTCGCACCGAGCGGCGAACATCGCGCGAAGACCTGACTCAGACACAGATAAAAACTCAAATAAAATCTACTCATCTAAATAAAAGCGATCTTATAATCGGAAAGGTAAAGAGTTGGTACTGACTGGAGAATGTAGCAGCATCCTCCTTGAGCAGCCGGAGCTCGTTGCGCAGCTTGAGCATGGTCTCTGTGACGATGGTCTTCTCCGTCTCGTACTTGGACTTGAGGTTGGCGAGGGCGACTTCCGCCGTGTTCTTGTTGGACTTGAGTACGGTGCGTAATGTCGCGATCTGCTCGCGCTTCGTAGACAGGAGAGACTTCAGTTTGATCACTTGTTCCTGTAACTCGCCAACTTCCGCACCTCGCTCCTCGCCCTCCATCACTGAAAAGAACGAACAGAAAAACATGAATTAACTTATGATTTTTTTTTTTCAAAGATTGTATATACTTTAATGACTATCAATTTTTACCAAATTATTTGTTATTAATTAAAAAAATATATTTTTATACTTAAACTCTAACAAAACAATGAATAGACATTTTTTTTACATACATATTCATATTACGTTGTCATACAACTAAAATGTAAGCGAATCCTATGGGAAATAAAACATGAAACTCGATATATTTTAGTCTACAGTACTTATTACACTACGACAAGAACCAATACATAATTACAATCTACATTATGTTAGTTTTTATCTTACATGTATATAAGCTTGGAGTTTAGTATCACATAACATATTGAAGCAGTAACATACAAGCTATGAAACTATTTTTCAATGAATGTCTTATGTTGCTTAGTACGTTATCATTAGTTTTAAAAGTTTCAGTTCTTTTAAAATGTAATATATTTCCATATAAAATATCATCTCTCCATATGTTTTCGTAATCGCATTGTTCAATTTTACTGATTATTTTGTTTCCTTGAGGCTTGCGACAGATTAAATTTCTTTTGAAATATATTTTATTTCTTTCTCTTTGATATTTCGTGGGCACAGCAGTGTCCATGTCAACTTGATGTGTTTTACATTTGTCATTGATAATGTTATTATTTTGTTTTGTTATATTTTCAAAGTACTCGGTTATTTCCTTAACACTTTTCCGCGAACAATTTGTTTCATTTGGAACTTCAGATTTGTGTTTATTCTGAATATATAATATGGTGGATTGTATAATAAATTGTTGCAGTTTCCTTTTAGCATCCTCCTTTAGTTTGCTGTTGTAATGTTCTTTGTGTATTTTACTGTAATCATCAGATGGAATATTTTGCTTACTGGACCTTGAAGCTACGGAAACAAGGTATTATACGAAATTTATTTTTGTTCTTAAATTTGTTTACCTTTTGCATATATCAGTAGTTACTTAAAGAAGAGATGAGAAATAGCTCGGAGAGCGTATCTTGATGTTGGTATGTTACGTTAAAATCACAGTAAGGCAGACAATAAGTCACTAATCGTTGGTTTCTGGGACCAAAATCTCTGTATAAACCATATCGACATCCCCCTCATTATTTGACATAACAGAGATAAACATGTATTTTATATAGTGATTTTGTTTACTTGATCACTCAGTGGAATTTTCTCTCACTAAATAGACCCTAAGGAGACCACTTAGAGTGTGACAGTATCAGTCATCTTCCATTTCATTATATTACAAGCAACGGCTTGTGAATATTTGTTAGTAATATACAATAGTAAATATGTTGTACCAGGCTGGTGCCTGAGGCGGGAGTCGAGCGCGGTGTCGAGTGCGGCGCGAAGGTGTGTCAGCTGGTCGAGCAGCGTGTCCGCGCACCGCGCCACCACGCCCGCCGCGCGCAGGCCCTCCAGCTCGCCCGCCGCCAGCGCCAGCGCCTCCTCCTCCACGCTGCGTCCCTCCGCACCCGCACCTGCACACAATACAACAATCATTTTACAACATTATTGAATTTCAAAAAATTTAACAGTAAATCATTTATTACGATTCTTATTGCGATAGATCTGTTAAATTTTAATCAAATGTTCTAAACTACGTACCGTCCTGGTGTCCGGCGTGCTCCAGCAGCAGCCGCTCGGGCTGCGTGCCGTTGACTGCGCACACGTGGTGGTACAGCTGCGCCAGCGTCTCTGCCGCCGACGTCAGCGCAGGTGCAGCGCTCGCCAGCGCACGTCCAGCACCTTACGAAAACAAATTCGGTTTTCTTATTATGAACCGAAGAGATATCATTTCATTGCGTTTTTTTATTTATTTAATGTGTTAGCCATATATTTATGACACTATGTATTTATGTGGACATACCTCCGGCAAGTGTACGCAACAAGTCCGCATCAGCCTCGAGCGCTGCGCAGCGCAGTTCCGCTTCTGCGACGCGATCGCTGAGCTGCGCCAGAGCCTGCCGCTGCTGCGCAGCTGGGGAGCCGGGCGCAGCGCTCGCCGCACTCAGCTCGGCCAAAGCACCCGCAAGAGCGCTCAGCTCGCCGCCCGACACTCGCCACCACGTCAGCCACCGCGCTGCCCGAGCTGGTACACCGCCTTCCGTCTTCTCCTCTTTCTCTTCCTATAATAATTAAAAATCTATCAAGAATTATAAAATATTATGCTTGAAATAATGGTATTGCAATATCTGTCGCACATCTTAAATTGTTTACTTCGGGAGACCTTTAGAGAAAATTAATTTCGAGAAATACACTAGGGGCATACTGAAGTAACCTAGATTGTTGACGAAAGTTGGTTACGAAAATACATTTTTTCAGACACAAATAAGTAGTATTGTTATATGTTGGTAAA
Organism: Papilio xuthus; assembly: GCF_000836235.2. NCBI lineage: Eukaryota > Metazoa > Arthropoda > Insecta > Lepidoptera > Papilionidae > Papilio > Papilio xuthus. Next base: position 5,371,121 of record NW_013530507.1, on the reverse strand, counting down.
AGCCGCTGTAGGTAATGGAGAAGTACTGACAGCAGGTGCGCAGTCTGCGTGCAGTGCGTTGAGCGCGGTGACGCGTGAGGCGACGCGCACGAGGCCGGTGCGCAGCGCGCCCGCCGCCGCGCCCTCACTCTCCGCCGTCGCCTGCGCAGCGCGCATCGACGCCGTCAGCTGGCTCTGCAATACACACAAAACTCAAATAATAAGTCACATAACGCATTACCGTTTGTAAAATTTATTCATCGAAAAGAACTCTTATTGTTACACTCAGTCATTAAATAAATGTAAAGAAGTGTCTTAGTGTAGCTTATCCATACAAATCTACACTGAAGGTGAGTTTTAATTCATTCTAAAATGCTATTTTACATAGAACATCGTCTCTATATTCGTATGTCTTACATTTTCATTGTGCGCCTGCTCGAGCTGCTTCTCGAGACGGGATATTTCGTGCAGATGCACCTCGGAGAAGAGATCTGCGTGATGGTCGCCCATCGCGGTGGCCAGCTCCGCGGACGATGACCCGCCCGGCTCGCCCTCCTCCTCCGCGCTGTCATCTGGCATACCTACACATAAAATGACATTACTATTGTAAAGTACAAGAAACTTACATCCATTAATGCTACCAAAAGAGAGAGGAAAGAACAAAATACTACACAATTGACCTTTCTAGTTCCCACAAACATTACAGGAAGATTGAAAATGTCTACAGTCTGTATGTATCTGTAAGATAGGAAGCTATTATGAACACAGACCTCGTATACTGTAGGCGAGGTTAGTAATGTTATATGCAGCTTCTCTGCTGAGGTGGGCATCGAGTTCCTTCTTGGCGGCGAACTTAGCTTCGCGCTCTGCCTGCAGCGCCTCCAACGCCTCGGCCAGTTGGCGCTCTGCAATACGGCGCAGCGCTGCCGTCTCCTCTGCCATTGCCCGGGCGTTCTCCGCCTCCTCGCGAAGCTGACGCACTTCATGCTTAAGACCTTCGAATTCAACCTGAAAATGTTAAGTAAATTACCAGCTAAGGTACTATAGAATATTGTTTTTATGTTATGATGACGTCGACTTCTCTTCTTTGGTTGTATTGCATTCTAGATGTGGTGTGAAACAATCTCCGTTTTTTGTTTGTGTTCAATCCACGTACCTGTGAGGATCTGAGCGCGGAGACTTGTTTCTGCAGCGAGATGTTCTCGTCCTCTAGATCTGCGATGTCCAGCAGCTGACGCTGCTCCCGCTGGCGCGCCTCACGCAACTCCGCCCGCAGCGCGGCCCGCTCCGCCTCGCGCGTCGTCTTGTCCGCGCCCAGCTCACAGCTCTCTGTCAGCAACCGGTCTCGCTCTGACACCACGCGCTCTAGCTCGTGACGCAACTGAAAACCAGATAACATATATAAGCTTTAATTGATTCCATCCATAAGTTCTTCAACATACAATACTTATTTGAGAACATATTTTTATGAAAATAATATATAGAATGGGTAATTCATTTGATACATAGCTTTGTATATTCCGAAAATAAATATTTTAAGCACGATATTTCCATAAATCAAAATGTTTCTCTATTATGAAGTAGTCGTAAGTTATCAGCTCGGTTTGAATGCTGTTGACTTGTGCTATAGTAAAAACTTTTATAATAAATCTTTAAGAGATGCTTCAATTTTATCATAACGTTGATTCAAAACGTCGAAAATAGGTCAAAGTAGTTGAGGTCTCTCATAAAAAAAATCTTGCGTAATAAATATGTATACATTTTGTTTGAATTTTTCAACATCGTCGGTCGCTGTATAATTAATTCCGATGCTTTATAACCAGTGACCTATTTTCTGTCAAAACCAGCTGAGAGCTGTAGCGGGAACGCTTTTAATTAATATAAGATAGTTCAATATTCGATTTAATTTCCATCCGATAATGGCGCTGTTGTAGCGAGAGCTCTTATAAATAAAGTTGCTTTCAATAATATTTTAAAGTTATTTTGTAATAGTACCTAAAATATATATAAGAACACTTTTTAGACATTATACTAAACTGATAGCGGTACCGCCACCGGACGAATATACGTGAGTGTTTAGCCGTGTTTATATATCAGTTTAGTATAACACATGTACTTTTGTTGATGAACCAAATAAATAAATAAATAAATTTTCTTAGCGCCACAACTATACTAAGGCGCTTAAGATTCATTTAAATCAAGCAATAGCTCCTAGTTTTCCTTTTTGTGAGGACTCACCAAGTCCTTAGTGATTCATTGTTCAACAAATTAAGAACGTACAGATTTAAATAGCTAAAAATAACTTGTGGTTCATTATTTTGGTGTTCGGAGACGACAACAATCACACATGTATTGCATCGAACAATGCTGGCCATACTAACTAATAGACTTAAGTAGACGTTTCAGGATTCATATCGAAATTCATTGGTTAATTAAAAAAGGGTAATTATAGTCCTGGAGTCATCTTTAATATAGATTTAGTGTGAGAACTTTTAACACTTTAAGCGCACAATTAACGCCTGAGCGTAGGTTTCTGAGATCAAAATCCCCGATAAGAGGGATAACGACATATACAGATATTTTGGTCTCAGAAACTAACGGTGAGTGCAGCATGAGGATTAAAATGTTAAACTTACGTAAACTTCACATCCGTCTCAACGGATGTTTTCGATCGAACGTAAAGGAAATAGCTTACTTCCTACTTAAAGACATTCAACTTGTCGGCACCGTATTTCAAGTTGCAGATGCTTACAATCATCGTAGCTCAATCTATTTAAATGATTGCTACTTTGACTTTTGTTTAAAAATAAGGCAAACAACGGATTTATAACATCTAACGCTTTGTGGATGATTAAAAAAATAACTTGCTGTTTCACAGTTTCACTCGTCGAATGCAATAATTTTGTCAAATTCGATTCAACGGAAATTTCGTTACGCGAAGAAAAGATTCATTAACAACAATATAGTGTACTTGATACCTTGACCGGACCGACAAAATACAAATTATAGTTGGTCATTTTTCAAATTGAATCTATTCATTCACTTAAATTGAATGATTACGTTGGATGAGGTCAACTCTGGGACGAGTAGAAATCGTAAAAAGGGGTTGAACCGATCCGAATGAATGATTGAATGTAATATGAATGAACGACAAAAGGAGAGGAGTTTTATATTCAACCGTTAGGTATTATTCTTATCTGTATTATTTACAAAAAAAATGACGAAATATAAAACTTTAATTTATTTGGTAGAATACACTGCCCAGTCTTCATATAAAAATTGATGGTCGAGAACTTGAGTAAAAATAACCATCAATACAGATACATTGGAGTTGGATATAAAAAATATGATTCGTTGACTGGATTGCCACTGGAAGTGGCACTTAGTTGATTAGCCTGGAACCGCCTCGGTATTAGTAGACTGGGGTGTGGCAGCGGACGATGGCCCGCACTACTTCGTAAATTATATGCGTCGTCTGTTTTACAATATTCTGTCTAGTTTGTAAAAAAAACGTAAAATGTAACTTACATTTTGAAGCTTACTATTGTAAATTTGTGCAGTTTTTAAAATATTAAAATTATCAAACGGGACTTGCGTAATTCCCGACGTGGACGGTTCAATATGCAGCTTACGTTCTTTTGCGGTGTATATTTTGAGATCATTTAGATTAAAATTAAAAGAAGTAAATTTCATACGATACGCTTACGTTCAGTGTTTTCATATGTAACGTAAATTGATGCATATTTAACATGGCAGTAGACAAGTTCTGAACAATATGTCAGGGGCTCGTCAGTTTCATGAAATAAGCACTTTAAATTCAGGGAAAACTCCCTAGAGAGGGATTGTCTGCTACATAACGAAGCGCGGGACCAGTCTATTGTACAATGAACATACAGTGCATACGTTATGTGGTTACAAACTAAATAAACTATTTATCACTAGCTGTTGCCCGCAACTCCGTCCGCGCGGGATTAAAAGAAACCTAAATAGTAGCATATGTGTTCTTTCAGAATATGTGCTATAACTGTGCCGAATTTTATCAAGATCCGTTGAGTTGTGTCGGAGATACCTTCGCACAAAAATCACGTAAACATTCGCATTTATAGTATTAGCAAGAAGAAAGATAATAAAGTTTACTTGTTACATGATGTTACAGCTACTTAACAAAATATTTCTGTGGAATAGCCAAACAGATCATTGTCTGTCTTCATCAAGATGCTATTCCAGTTCATAACATAATTACTTTAAAAAACATGTTTTCGATATTAACAATAAATCTGTACAGATTGAATGAAGCCAAAGAATGTAGACGATGGTAACTGTTCAAAGTTAGCACCAAATTAGAATTTTCTACTTGATTAGCTCAATTTAAATCATTAATTAGATATACGAACACGGTAAGTGCATGTCAAGGAGAACACGTCATCTTGCCTATGCACAATATCTCCAATCTTCTGAGAGCAAAGATAAAACTCTCTGAGATTACGTTAGCCAATGAATCAGATACTAACGAGGAACTAATAAACGGCGCTTATACCAACATCATAGAATCAAATCTAATAGTTAAGTAGTAAAAAAACCTTTCTATCAAAAGTAAGTGTTTGAGACTAAAAACGTAGTTAAAATTTGAAATTGAGGAAACATATCCAAATCAACCATTGGTTAGTTAGTAATTGGTGAAAACAATATGGACCTGGCAAGTCACGAGAACACTCCTAATAAACCACGAGCTAATGGCTCACATTATCGCCCACGTAACAGTTAACTTATTCAACAATATAAAAATGTTATAATACGATTATTAATGCTATAAACGGAAAACGAAGGAAACTGTCCAGTTGGCGTCGTGCCAACGGACAAATATCAACATCATTCCATTATCTACGTAAACACAACATAGAACCTGAAACATGAGCTATCTCCACGACTGAGTTCAGGTTGTCGCTAATGCGTCGGAGACAGGCTGCTTAAATCATAGACATAGTGCGCACTGTAAATATACATGCAACATTTACCTCACCGCCTTCATCCATTTTAAATGAATGATTCCAGCATACCACAGATGCACTTATAAAATATTTCCCCCACTCAAACTTGGCACAAACACTGAATATTTCGCATTATCGATGGGAACAGTCGCGAGGCAGCAGGGTGCATCGGTGTAATCCTTACGCGCTCTCACGCCGCGTGCGAATCAAGGCCGGCCAAATAAAAATGTATTTCTGGATCAGTGTTATGGATTAACGGGCGCTGCGCTTACGCCATTCGCGGCATTACATCACGGACGCTGTGGCCGCTATTGGCCGAGGCGAGTGCGACTACTCGATTAGTTAGAGCACGATGACTAACAGGCGGTGGTGCGCGCCGGGCGGCCGGGAGCGGGCGGCAGCGCAGCCCGGCCGAGGGTCCGCCGGTGATTCACAGCAATCTCCCGCGTTCCATTAAACGCCAGCATAATTCAGTTACATGTCTGGGCAAACGGACTTTAATTAGATAATGACGTGTTCTGGAGTGCCTTGGGCTCTCGCCTCGCATTGTGCGGCGCATGTACATGCCATTTGTATCGGCGGACTTAACCCTGACACTGCGCCGTACATTGTAAAACGAACTGCTTCCACTAATAAAAGTGATGGTGGTGGCCTTCTTAGTAATCATCAATCGATCATCGACGCACATGGCAACAATTGGATAAAGTCAATTTTAGAGACAAGTCAACAAGCCAAGACTTAGGTCAAAAGTCAATACAACTTACAAAATATATTTAGGAGTAAATAAAAAGTATTTAGCAAACTTGAAAATTTCAACAAATTCAATCTATGGAAAGTACAAATGTCGCGAATTTAAAAAGTATTAAAATTGCTGTACATAGCAAATAGTTACAAGTGGTCTATGATCCGTAGAAGCCAAAACATAGTCTATGAATGACTATAAATATATAATTAAAAAATTCAAACTACAAAACGAAGGATTGTTTTGTAATAATTAAAAATCAAGGAATTATTTGAAAGTGAGTGGTGACTTTCTTTTAGGTTTGGGTAATGATATTAGTCCTCGGATATCCGAACTTGTTACGAAGATGTAAGCTCAAAATGAACATTAATAAAAATTACAGAAGTTTATGCTAATAATATTATCATTTCTTAGAACTTAATTTAAAATAATTTTGATAAATTTATAAAAATTTTGACTTACAATAATTACTTTTGTAAAATACTGACAAGAGTTATTATTTGGTTAAGAACTGTTAAAATCGTTGTTCCAAAGTTCATTATTACCAATGAAATGTTAGATTTAATTTTTTACAAACTTACTAATATTATTAATGTTAAATAAATATTTCTTTGATCTTCAGAACTGCAAAACAGATCTTGATGAAATTTAGCATAGATGGAGAATATGGTTTGGAAGAACACACAGCGGAATCCAAAAATGTCGCTATTTTAATATTCTTATTGGAAGCTATATAGTATTGTAGAAATTGTGACAAAAGTTTGCACCCTTTACTCACCAACTTAAGGTTTAAATTATAATAAATGGAACATATTATCTAAACAACTTATACGTTGATTTACAAAGTCTAAAACATATGTGAATATTTATAATTAGCGACCAAACAAATTTTGTCATATATTAAAACTTATTAGAATCTGTAAATATTGCGTTTTTCAATATTCCTGTATTATTACCAGAGATGAGAAAATATTTTTTACAGATGAATCATCATTATTAACCCACTTTTATTCTGTATGTATTCAACATAGAACAAAATTCTAACAGACCAAAATAGATAACTTACTTGTTTTGTTTCTCCTTCCAGTTCAATGATTTGTAATGTGAGAGAGCTTTCCATAGCAGCCGATTCATTGAGGAGTGCATTTTCCTGTTCAATACCACTCTGTGTGGTCACTTTCTGTGTTGTATCGAGTTTCATCAAAGCCTGTCAAACAGATATAGTTAATTTTCACATATGTTATGTTAATTTACTACATTGTTCACTCAAATAAAATAAGTGTAGTATAATAATATTTCATTGATATTTAATACAACTAGCTAGTTGCTACTGTGTTGTTACTCATCTGAACAATTTGTTGGAAACATTTACATTTAAATTGTATAAAGTAAAACAGGATTTCACTCATAATTTTTGTAAGTAGTTCAGTGCTCACATATAAGATGTGTTAATCTTATTTAGAGTTACCGTTTGCTTTATCTTAATGAGAATCCAGTAATGCATGAAAAGTGAAAATAAGACGGTATGTAGGACATCTAACCTCTTGGGTGATCTCAAGTTCGTGTTTCGTGTTCTCATAGAGGCTTTCCAGTTCGTTACATCTTTGCTGCAGTGCACTCTTTTCCTCTAGCAGCACCAGACCTAGTTGAGCCGATTGGATCTTCTCGCTGCTGGCCTGGTCCAGTTCCCGACTTAGTCTCTCAATCTCCACCTTCAAGTCCACGATCGAAAGTTCGTTATGTGCCGTGGCTGCCATCGTGTGACAGTTAGACGGCTAATTATCTAAAACTTCATATACAAAGTAAATAATCTTAGAAAAACAACTTTAAAACGTGTAAAATCAATGTTTCTACATTCTCCTAACAAAAAGTATAACGTATTGACAGTTCGTTCAATGGCCTCTTTTTTTTAATTGCTGTCAGTGTCAGACTTAAATTTTCAGTCATCAGTGTTGCAAGTTTCTTGTTTTAAAAACTCGCGATCATATCAACGCAGTTATTCGATAGCACTTTATTTTGACTTGAAATATAATAAAAACGTTATCTATCAAGACGTACGAAAGGGATGTCTGTTTGAACAGCTCATCATTAAGAACCTTTTTAAATCCTAAATGAAACGGCATATAGCGTGAAGGGTGTTTCAGGACCTCGCCAAATGGAAGTCCGCTTTCTTTGTCTAACGTGACCTCCAAACATATCTTAATAGATTTTCATATGTATTGGTGTTACATTCAAAAATGTGACAGGAAAGGTTTATAAATATCACATGAATGTAATCGAAAAATCAAATTTTGATAAGGAAAGGCCTTAAGTGGATCATTTAACACTCTAGTTAGAAACCCCTAGAAACTCTCCTAGCAAACAAGGAAGACCCTGTCAAAGTTTCATAACAACAGGTTAAGTTTCATTCAATAATGTAGGAACAGAGATAGGACGTAAATAAAAACATTTTTTTTTAATTCACAATACATTTATTGATGACGGGATTTTAATTGATTTAGTTATTTACGCCTAAATTGATTCTGAAATGGATAAAATTGATTACGTGTCTTAGCTTTACTAGCACCGGAAAGTTAAGTGACGGTTTTCGGTTATTAGTTAACATAAATACTAGTCACAACGTTAATTGACCCCTAGCATGCAACCAATGAGTTGACAAGTATTATTATATTAATTAAAAAAGTGTAAACTACCTATAGCATTCTGAAAATAATGTACGAAGAAAACATCAGAAACATAATTTCTTTTTTCTCATTACTTTTTTAAGTAATTTCATAGTAATTGCAATAATTTGAATTTGGAATGTTATATAAATTAGGTATAAATCTATATATACCAGTATTTCTATATATTAAAACATATATTATTTTAACCATGAACTGCTGACTCATACAAAAATGTATCGGTTATTTCAAAATGGATTATAATATGTTTCTGTATGAGTGTTTCGGCAGTGGAAACCCACATATTGACGCCTGTTACTCCAATGGAGGCCTTTTCAAGATGTAACTTTATTCAATCAATCATATAGTCAATATATTTAGTACAAAATTTGTAATAACTGACCAAATTATACCAATAAAACATAAAGGTACAAATTAATTTAAATAAAAAAATATCAATATTTTAAATACAAACAAAATTAAAAACTCTGATTTCTTATTGCTATGTTAATTTAAAATGAATTTAATATATTATTGCTTACATACTTATAAATTATAAAGTTATCAGTATAAAATGTGTATAGTTGATATGGACACAATAGTCTTAATACTTTACTCTCATAATACTATGCGACCTGAAAAACATGATACTTTAGTTGTCATGAAATTAACCACTCATGTCATATTTCTTGAATAATAAAACCAATGGTATTCTCATGAAAAATAATTGCCATTTTAAATAATTTTTAAAATACAAAGTGCATAACAATGTGGTGTAGGTTTTAAAGTGTAGATATTTTTTTATAAGACAACAAAGCGAAAAAAAGGCAGGAGAACCGAGGTGGTCTACAGAAATGACACATGGACATTCGTAACACCAGAGGAACTGGAGATATGTTGTCAGCATTGAGAGTAAAGTATTAAATTATATTAATTTGTACTAAAATCCTAAAGTTAATATTTTGCTAGTGTATCGTTTATAACTATGGCTCATATTGGAAAACGACATCTTAATTTACAATTCTAATAAAGAAAATGTTATATAGTAAATTAAAATTTTCCGTAATTAGTAAATTGGCACCAAAATGGCGAAATTCCAGTAAAATGATACAAAAGATCGGTGAGTGAAACTTAATATAAGAGATTATTTCTTGAGCAAAACAAAATTATTAACCATAATACGGCTATGAGCAAAATGTTATTAGAGAAATAAGTTGACGAAAATAATTCATTAATTTATGATGACTAATACCCAATTATAATATAATTTCATTTGAATAATTACATAAAAATTGTAAATAAAATAAAGAAATTTAAATATCTTTAAGGTGATTTTACTATGCATTGTACTAAATATTAAATTTATATTAAAATATTTATTACCTATACTACAAACATTATTTCATGTTTAAAACAGCAAATATAATTCAATTGAAATATAAAAATTACATTTAAATCCATTATGAACATAATTTTAATAAAATGAGACATGTTAAAAACAATTTATAAAGTGTACACACATTTGTGTAGAATGTTTGCTTGGAAATACTGGCTTAAAAATGTTTCTTTAAAATAATTTATCATGTCACATTTAACTGTGTGTTCGGCTCTACTGACATATTGTTATCTCTATTTTGTCAAAGAGATTGTCAGAAACGACAATATGTTTCATAACAAATGTCATTGTAATCAAACCCACAGTAACCGTGGGTTTCTGAGATCAAAATTACCATGTGTCAACTTGTAATTAGCTTTAAGTTTCTATTTACATAATTATTATATTGTTAGTGAACTGTAAGTTGTCCTGTTAATAAATAATAAAAAATCCCCGTTTAAAACATAACTCTGTTTTACCAAAAAAAGACAGGGATGACACGTTTCATATTAAAATTTTGGTCTCAGAAACCGATGATAAGTAGAACATATTGTTAAAACCTAATTGATTAAATTAAATATAAATAAGACTGCACAGATTCTATAAGAAAACAAACACTAAGTAGTAAAGACTAGAGAATAGTTAATGCTGTATAGTTTTTGTGAGCAACGGTGATAAATTGGTTGTTTCCCATTGGGCCGATTGATTCTATGGATTCAACCGGACGAACGGCCCAACGAGAAACACCCGGAAAATTGAGACTTTAGCGCACCATGAAAATATTAATTCAATTAGTTTAAAAGTCGAGACTAAGTATACAGACATACAAAAAGACCCAAGAAAGTTGTAACGATATACCCATTGTTAGTGAAAAAATCAAATTCAACTAAGAAGTTGAATAATAAATTCACAAATATATTAAAAACATTTCACATTATTATTAATTATTTTGTATAGTTTTAATTTAAAATTCTACTATTTATACGATATACAATTACATTAATCACAAATTCCATTATTAGTTTAAATTAGTAGATTTACATTTTCTATACCCAAAGCATCAACAGTTCTGTCACTGTCAAACTTTTGACAGATGACAGATGAAAAAATAAAAACATCAGATATATTTTCTGCCAGATTACAAATGTGTTTGTTAAATTTTTGGTTAGTAAAGTCCAAAAGTATAATGTTAAAAACATTTGGCGAGTATATTGAGCTGTTGGATATGTGTTGAGTGGGGGGTGTGGTGAACTACATGAGCCGGCAGTTGGAGGGTGCGGGGGGAGCTGGGGGAGGTGGCACGGCGGCCGGAGTAGGGTTACTGTCGGCGGCCACTTTGGGGGACTCCTTGCGGACGGATTGCTTCGACACCTCCTGCGCCTTCTGCGGCGGTGGCAGTATGGCTTCTTGAGGCGTTTGCTGGAAATTTAACACAATAATAAGCACCATTACGACTGATACCAGTAAGTATTATCTAAAATATTCTGCAGTAGTACCAATAAAGTAAGTATAACATTTTACCTGAGATTTCAGTTCCAAGTTTAAGGAGCCTGTACTAGGTGTACGCACACGGTTCTTGACCATTGAAACTCTTCGTTCACGCGCATTGATGATAGACGTCAGAAACGGCACTTGGTTATTAATCGCCATCATGAACGGTTTGTAGCCAAGACTGCAATTATTTAAGATGTAAAAATATTTTTAACGTAAAAACTTGAAATCAAGTACGGATGCAATATATATTTAATTTTTGAATTATGGAAAAATTCAATCAAACACGGGAACAGTATAAAAAGCTATACCACTCTGCGTCGCTCCACGCGCAGAGGTCTATAATGGCAGTGCGTAGACGGCGCACAGCAGCGGCGCTAACGTCATGCGCACGCGCAGCGTTGGCAGTGCGTAGCACGGCGAGCGCGTCCTTCAGCGCTACCGCTACAACCAGTGCCCATTCCACGCACGACGCCTCCGTCATTAGTTGTAAGAAGTATCTGAAATGAGAACAGAGTAGTGATAATAATTAATTGTTTAAGTTTTTTTGTGCTAATGAACTGGTTGTTGCGTACCGTAACCGCACATGCGCTGTGTGATCGCCGCGTTCTGCTTGATGCACGTGCAGGCGCTCCATAAGTGCCGCATAGCGCCGCTCCTCCCCGCCCCCACCTTCACTCGCCCCGCCCCATGCCACCGCCCCGCCCTCCGCCACGCTGCACTCACCCGCTGAACTATATTACCATCATAGCTTTATTATACAGACCTACTGTTCTAGTGACGAATTACGTTATTCAATTTAATTTGTAATTAAAATTAATTCGTGAATAAACACTATATGAAGCATAGTACTTGTATTAGTACCTGACGGGTCCGGGTGAAATGGGCGCTCCGAGTGCGATTGGCAATGCGGCGCGTAACGACAGACTCATATAGCCGCTGTCGCCGCACAGGCTGTCCGTCTCTGCTGAAGGCGTGCTTGGACCTACAGGAAGATTTTCTTGTTTAATATATTCATGGTATTAATCAAACTAATTATTAATGTTAATTATATTAAAACTGACTTGGTACTACGCTGGCCTTGCGCTGGATATAGTGCTCATCGCCCTGCTGCAGCACGGGGTATGGCCAGTTGAAGTCATCATGCAGGCGCTTGAGGCAGAGCACGGCGCTGTCGACGCGGGCGGCGCGCTCTCGCTCTCCCGCCAGCCAAGCCACGAGGTGCAAGTCGAGGGCGGCCGCCAGCCGACCCAGCGCCACCAGCCGCGCTGTAGACAGCAGCAACCGAGCGTGACGCTGAATCATCATATCGATGAAGAACTCCTCTGCAGTGCCGCTGTAGGATTCCCTGTTGAGTTAAATCGAAAAGCGTCAAATCTATCTACGTTTATACGTCGTACATTTAGCGAGAACTTGTTCTTCAATTCTTGTGAATACCTGTCAGCACGCGCAGGGACGGATTTCTTGCGCTTGACGGCGGCGGTGCGGCGCGCGGGCTGGGGTGCGGGCGCGGCTGCAGGCGGAGAAGGTTCCCGCGGCGCTGCCGTCGTACTGAAGCTGCGCCCTCTACCGCCAGCCAGCTAAACACCATACAGAACATTATAAAGATTTTTTTTTACAAAATTTGTAGCTTTAGCCACTTTTAGGGCCTCGTTGATATATTTTAAAGGAATACGATTACCTGCATTGTGCCGAGTATAACAGAGAGATCCTCCGCGTTAGGCACGGTCTGCGGCTGCACTATCTGACCGTACTTGGCCTGCACGTTCACAGAATTGCGCGGTGAGTCCACGTCGTTTGGATCTATACATAGACGATAAATGTACATATATCCACAATAAAATCACACTACAAACAGACAACAAACAAATTAATAAGTATAATATGTATTTTTAGACAGTATTAATTAGAATCATTTGGAGCGAATGGCTCGCTTTTATTACCAAGTCAAGTGTCAGATTGATTAGTGAGGGGACATAAACGTCGATATTTTCTTAAGGCTAGTGTTGCGCCGATACACCGGCACAGTGTCGGATTTTCTTCCTAACAGTATGAACATACCTATGGCTCTGAGGAAGCGTACAAGGTCCCTGGCGAGATCCCAGCGCTCATGCTGCAGCGCTGTATCCAACAGTTGCGTGGCTAACTGCCGGCTCACAGCAGAACTCTCCAGGTTCTGAAAACATATACATATGGATTATGCAGAGACTATGAGACTTTTCAAACATTCTTAAATATATTTCTATGCAACAAATACAAGCAAAATCTTTACAACTACAAAATAACTTTGGTATAACTTTAAATGCGTGTTTTAGTATTATGGTAAATTATTTTAATGTAAATATTATATACATTTTACGTAAAAGCTAAATATTTTAACACAAGTAAATTTAAATAAAGAGCCAAGGCTTCTTATAAATACAAATAACTATATCCAACTTATTAAATACTTCTACTTTTAATAATAAGCAAATTAAATTTCAAACATAAAACTAAGGAAAACGCATTTGTGAATACATATTCATAAATATTATAGTGTATTTATTTTATGGAATAACAAAAATTACCTTTGAAATCTGAAAATAACAATAATTCATCCAGTTACATATAAACGAAAAACACTCTGTTAGACACATTTATATGCACCTTCACCATAATGAATAAAAATATTGTACTTATTTTTAAATTAATTCAAGGACAACAAAAAGCATAGGTTAAATGATTGGGATTTGTTTAAGGTGATATTTATATTAATATATATAACTGTCTCTTTTTTGTCAAAGATAATGAAAGGGATGTCATATGTAGAAATATATGAGCGGTCACCCGCGACTCTGTCCTCAGGGAATTAAAAAAAACTTAATGAGTAGCCTATGTATGTTTTCCAGACTATGTTCCATATGTATGCAAAATTTCATCAAAATCTGTTCAGCGGTTCTTCAGATACCTTCAAACAAACATCCATCCATCCATCTAAACATTCGCATTTATAATATTAGTAAAGTTAGTCAATGCAGTGTTCTGTTACAAAGTATATATATAACTAACCTGCAGTATGATGAGGTATGATGCGGCGGTGTCCAGCATCTTCCTCTGCAGACACTCTTGGAACAGCTCCTTGGGCTTGCCGGCCGCAGAGAACAGATACGCCCACAGAGCTATTTCTGTTTTTCTAGCGCACTGTACCACTGTCTAAAAATATATTTTAAAGTTAGTTTTAACTTTGTACTCAACAGCAATCATTTAACTAACTATTCACTATGTTTCAAAAACAATTCAATGAATTTAGTATGGAGTTTGACTAAAAAAAAAACATGGAAATAAGCAGCACGAACATTGAGACTATTACTTCTCATGAAGTACTAGCTGACGTCCGCGACTTCGTCCGCGCGGTATTTACAAAAACATAATTAGTAGCCAATGTGTTCTAACTATTTCATTTCATCGAGATACGTTCAGCTGTTCTGGAGATACCCAAAAATGTATCTATCTATCTATCCATCCAAACATTGGCATTTATAATATTAGTATGAATTATGATAATCAACTATATGTTGACTCACCTGTAGATAGACTGGAAACTCGTGAACAAATTCAATGACGCTGGGCAACTGTGCGTCGGGTATGGGCTCCTTGCTGGTGGCCTCCTCCTCCAGCACCTCGTGCAGCAGCAGCTCCAGCGAGTGCGGGAAGTATGGCAGCTGCGCACATGAGCGGGCTATCTCCCACGCGTGGTAGCCCAGGTTACGACGCAGCAGTTGACGTAAGATTTGATGCAGGTACACCTGACTCTGTAATATTACACATATATGTAAAGTTTTACTCTTTTTTAGGATAATAAATAATCTCGTTGTACGTGTACACTTACCGTTCTATTGACGACACAGAATGGCAAAGAGAACACGGAGTTGGAGTCTGATGCATAAAGGGTTGTGTCATTTTCTGCTCCAAGCAGTATGGCGTCATCGAAGAGAATTGCTAGGAAGATAAAATCATACTATATAGTACATCACATAAACGTATTCTTACTCATCATCTTCCTGACCTTTTTCTACGAAGGGTGTATCTCTATCAGACGTCATATCTATATTAAGTTAGTTAATGCTAATGCGAATAATATGTTTCAAATGGCATTACTCACTAAGAGGGTATATATTAAGATGGAAAGGGAGCATGATGCGTTTGGCCATAAAGGTATGGCGAGAGGAGTCGGGGCGACGGGTGGCGTCGCGCGGCAGCAGCGGCAGCCAGACTCGGGCGCCGAGCGCGCCGCACCAAAGCCAAAGCGCACGCGACAATTGTGTCTGCTGGCGCGCGCCACCGCACGACCATACGCTTTCCACGCAAGACGCCAGCACTGTCGCCGGCAGGCAGCTGTACGCCTACAAACACAGTAATTATGGTCTTCGTACATGCTTCCGTTTGTTTCAGGTGGGTTGAGCACGGGGGCACATTTACGAAGAAAAAAGGGACCTTTCACTCTTTATTACACCTCTCATTTTTCTTACATACAATTCCACCTTTATTCAAGAATTCATGTGTTTGTTGCGTTGTCGCTTAGTGCTTCCTTTCGAAAAATTTACGATTTAACTTCCACAGTAATTTACAGGTAAACTATATTTTAATAAAGATGCAAATAGCAAATACATACAGTTGCACAAATCTTATTTGCGTATTGATTAGGAATGTTTTCACGCGCGGCTACGCAGTTGCAATTTGGAATGTCGCTCTTATTTCATAACTGTACATCGACAATTAGTTAACCCTAAACTTAATCGTACTGTATTTAAAAGTTTAAGAGTCCAGTCTCATAATAGACATTAAGCTAGTTTTCCATGAATAGCAATGTTTTTAAAGTAGTAACGTTAACATAAAAGACATAACGAATTTTCAAAGATAAATTATGTTCATAACAGGATATTTTATAATTTAATAATTAGGAATTTTCGGAAGATCCGTATTAAATTCTGACAATTAGTCGTATGTGAGTCCTTTAGCGCGAGTTTACCGGTTGTTAGTCTCGGGGTCAGCGCTGCTCGTAATTAGAGCAAATCATAATTCGCTGGTTCCTCGCTGTTATTGCATGTACGTTGGTTACGCTTCACATGATATCGGTACTTAGTTACCTCAACACAACTGTAAGGATAATATAAAATGCTGAAATTATTTAAATGCTGCCATTTCTGTATGCAATTTCATAAACAGTGCAGTCCTAAGTAAATAACTGCAATTTAATATTCTCTACAATTTTGCCTTTACTAATAATGGATGACAAAACACTGTAATCGTGTAGTGACATGACATAGAAATTTTTTGTTCTTGATACATACAAATCTTTGATAATGAATTTAGGACACACAACTCTCATAATCCCTTAATCAATAAGAGTTATTATAAAATAATTACATACATTGTTGTAGGTAAAATACTTCACACTCAATAAAATTTTACACTGATTAAAGGTAACGTTAATTAAATTAATTCAAAGTTCCTGGTCTTGTTAATATCGACATTAGTATCAATACAGTACATATCGCGTTTTCACCGATCGAAGGTTGTTTGAAAATGTGGAAGCATGATGCAAGGCTCGTGGAGCGGACACGGGCGGCGCGGGCGCACCCGCTCCATATCCTCTTCACGCCAGGACACGGACGTGTTAAACAATCGCCTATAAATGGTCCAGCATAAACAACTACGTACCAGTTTTGCACACCACGTGGCCACAGCGCCTCGCAAAAAAAATGAAACTATATTTAGCGGTTCGTGTGTTTTTTGTTTAGACAAGATAAATATGTATTTTTCAATGATACGGGATTAAAGTGTTGTTTTATAATTATCTAGGTAACGTGCCTTCTTGCCCTGACAGCAGTTAGCAACGCTGATGGGACATTAGACGGACTCATCTACGCCCCAGGGCATTCCTCTGTTGACTACTATGTGAGTGTTGTCATATTTGAGTTGCCATTGCCCTTGACAACATCGGACAACTGCTGCTTTTAAAGTTTAATATATATTGAATGGAATCGATTATACTATGTTCGAACTGGATATTATGTATTCTCCTGTTTGTAGACGTATCCAAGTTATGCCTTCGAGTACGCAGTAAAAGATCCGCACACCGGAGACAACAAAGCGCAATGGGAGAAACGAGACGGAGACTCGGTTAAAGGTAAGTTTAAATTATCTTAATGCCCTTTATTGGAATAAATATCATTCTTTATCTGTCGAAACTTCATAAATATTTATACGACAGGCGCGTACTCGCTGGTGGAGCCCGACGGTAGCATACGGGTCGTGGAATACTGGGCAGACGCAAAGTCCGGCTTCAACGCTGTGGTGAAACGCATCGGGCCCAATCTACACCCCGTCGCGGCGCCCATATACAAGGCGCCCATTCCCTTGCTGAGCAATGGACCTGCCGTCACCCCTATCAGCGTGGGATCGGTGGCCAAAATCGAGGCGCTTGCCAGCGCGCCTTTAGTCAGCGGATCATCTTACGGCGGAGCCGTCTCCTCATCGACTTTATACAAAGCTGCGCCAATTGTAAAATCGGTGGCACCGATAGCGCCGATCGCCCCAATATATACGGGTCCCATTTATAAAGCCCCAATCATATCACAACCTATAATTACTCAATCTTATGAGAAGGCACCCCTACCCAATCCGATCCTAGCCGAACCTATTTACAAATCGTTATCTATTCCTGCCGCGCCTATTAAATTATCGCCTCTATTGGACCCAGGTCTGTTAGCTCCATGGCCGTTACTGAAAGGTACGGAGCAACTACCCTCGATCTCATTGGGGGATTACTTGCTGAAAGATTCTTTGCTAGCAGGTAACGGATACGACCTTGGATACGATGCTCATGGAGCATCATGGGACAGCCTGGGTTTGGGATATAAACACTGAGCGCAGCAAGAAAGACGATGGTATGAACTTGACGACATGTTTAGCTGCCGCTACCAAAAAAACTCTTATACCTGGTCCTTTCTAAAATTGTAAGAGCATTAGTGTCAAATCGTGTAAGTGTTAGGGTAAAAATATGTTATTTAAATTAGTTGGAAATAAAGCTGCACTGATAAGACATCAGCCACTGTGTGGTGACATATTTTTTGTTTCTCTTAACCTCATTCTCCTGTTAATTTATTTATATTTGCATAAGTAACTATCAGTCAAACAATATTCTAAGAAAAATATTTTTTATAACATTAACATCTTAAACAGATGCTACGTCGATTCGTAGAGGAGCTACGAAAACATATAAGATTTGCCCGACCTAATTACAGGTTTAATCTCAAGTTAAATAAAGTTAAAGATGTTAAAAAATTCTCAAATAATTGTTATTTTCCACTCGAGAGTCAACAACTTTCAGCGACTCTTCTTAAAATTTAAAAAATTATGTTTTATTATGCGAACATTTGTAAATTATCTTACAAACAAGTTGTATACGTGTTTGAGTTTAATTTCTTCGGCGTTCATTTGAGCGTGACATTTTATGTAAACATATATAAGCAGATAGGTAATGTATTCAGTAACTGCTAAATAAAAAAGTATAGAAATCTATCTATGTTTAGGCAAATTCTTCTTTCTCAGAGTAAAAACTTGTATATAAATGAGTGTTCAAAACATAATTAGTATAAAAATACGAGTTATTTCCCACTCTCTTTAGGCTCATAACAAAAACAAAAGTATGATACAAAAAACAATCAGTAAATGCGGATTACGCATCAGAGTCGCATAACTCGCGGCCGAAACCCGATGAAAACGGGTCGTGCTTATATCAGACACGTACCTATAAAGAAGTAGCGAGGTGGCCACCCCTAGCATTACACTGCCGGCATCGTTCTCGATAAGCATATAAACACACTACGCCCAATAAATCACACATTCAACAGTAGAACGACCAACTCTATCGACATGAATCGACTTTTGATGGTAATTAAAACGTATCATTTTCTTACATTTGTTTCGTTTACAGGGTCGATTTATTATGACTGATAACAGACGAGTTTTGATTTAGCAAAAACAATTGCTAAAGATATGACAGTTCATTAATTCTATTGTCCTATTACTACGAGATTATTAGTTGAAATGTTCCACACGATAACTCTGATTGGATTTTTTTCAGACACTAAGTTTGACGGCCCTGGCGGTGGCATTTGTTTCGGGTGCCGCCGTATCACGGAAGACTCTTGTCTCCGAATACGTAAGTATTATTCAACCTCATTTTTCGTAATGTACATTTTGTAACGTTCCAATCTTATACGAATCTCGGAAATCTATATAAAAATTAATGTCAGTGAATTTATAAAGTGGAAAGTTTAGTTATAAAGATTAATCTGTTCACAGGATTACCCTCGCTATGGCTTCAACTATGCCATAAACGACCCAATAACAAAAGACAACAAAGCGCAATGGGAAGCAAGGGACGGTGATGTCGTCAACGGCGCATACTCTTTACGAGAACCTGACGGTACCATTCGGGTGGTGGAATATTCCGCGAATGATTTAAAAGGTTTCAACGCAGTGGTCAAGAAAATCGGCAATAATGTACATCCAATTACCATCATAACAAAAACAAGTCATGGAACAGTACCCATTAAGTCTAAGGCACCTGTTAAAGTTGTACCCGTGGTTGATATTACTCCAGTCAGCATTTCTACGGTCACAAACAGCGGTCCTAAAAATTCCATTATTTCCAGTTTTAACTATGGTTTCGGCGCCGCACCTTTAGCGATAGGTCTCCCAAAAGTGACATCTTTAGGTCACTGGAGTCTACCATGGGACCCTGTCACCAGATCTTACGGTGGCTGGGTGCCGCTTAACGGTCCGGTGGCGCAAGGGCCCTACGCTACTGTCTTTAGCAAGAAATATGTAAACGGCAAATTACATGAGTGGACAACTGGACCTATATCATTACAAAACGTTAAAACATTAGTCATAAAGAAGAAAAATTGAATTACAATGCCTATTATCTACATAATTTTTTACGATGTTATCCGTAAAAGGTATCTAGTCTATTCGATCTAGTTATCTTTGTTACATCAAAATCAGATTTAAGTTTTAGTTAACGAGTTATGTAAAAAAGTTTGTTGCAACTTTGTCGTAAAATGTTAGCAAAAATTACTGCCTTTAATAGCATCAAAAACAATTAGTACTTTTAGAATGGTGATATAAAGAGCCCGATTTATCACTTCAAGACAAACAAAACTATGCTACCTCCATCTAGATCTGCGAAAAAGAATGGTGTAACTTTCATTTTATATATTTACTTCTGCATAGAAGTAAAATATATTTAATGTGTTAATGTTTATATGTTTATCTAACAATGTTATTATATAGTATTATTTTACATAGTAATGTAACGAAACCGAAAGACTGCATGTTGATTTTAAAAACAAAAAATATAAATAAAGAATAGAATAAGAATATCAGCTTTTTACTTTTTCACCGTCCATTTATATTGCTTTGAAAGTTAACTATTACGTGGTTAACATATTGTCGTCGCACAAATAATCTAAGAAGAAATAGAGATAAGAATATGTTTACATACTGATCTTTTAACAATGGCAATTTAGTTTTGAAAGTGCAGTTACAGTTGTATTAATACATATTGACGTCTCTTTCATTCTTTTTGATAAAATATAGACCTAATATGTATTGATACAAAATTCGTCGATGAGATCCTTAGTAAAGATGAAATGTAAAGACAATATTCTTCCTATCCCTCTGTGGTAATGAAATGCGTATAGTTAAACAAGGGTATCTGGCCCGATGATAGAGACGCTGGTAACGGAGTTAGTATCGGCACAAAAGATATAAAACTACAATAAAAAGAAAAAATACAAGACAGCTACAGTGTAATAAGGATCTTGTGACATTTTGGAATTGTCAGAGTGGCGCTACTGTGCTGTCTTAATTTAGTTTATCTTATGTCTGCCAGGACAGATAATCTTGTCGTTCTAAACCTTAAGACACTGAAACATAACAAGATCTGAGTAGATGCAGAGATTTCTAGCTTTACTCTTTTTCTTACTTTAAAACACAGACGAATTGATAACTTGTTTCTTATTGAAATCGGCAAAAAAACATATAAATTATACAGGATATTAATATCAAATAACATGCGGCGTAGAACAAGTCTGAAACATTCTCTTCAGATTTAGACACTTCTGAGAAATAAAAGGCGGTACTAAGGATGCGACGAGATGCAAGCGCATTATTAAATTTTCTTCATTCTTCTGTACGGAGTTAAAGCATGGGTCCTTGTAGAATACGAGCAAGAAATGTAGGTATAGCAGTGTTAAGGCGTATAAATAAACATCAAAGGACATGCAAAAGTTTCGGACAGGACAAATTATCTATTAAGTTGTATATGTTAGATCGCAAAGATAATAAAAATAGCCGAAGGTCGATCAAATTATAGAATTATATATATTCCCCGTATCTAAGCTTAGAAAAAAAATTCTAGGTACAAACATGAACGGGATAAATTTAATATGAACATTGAAACGGGCAGTAAATTATTTGTTATGAAAAGAGTTCTATATAATTTTTAAGTAATTCTGTTGAAACAATAAAATGGCTCCGTAAAAACTTCCAAGCAATTACTCCATTTCCATACATTTAAGGTATGAATTTCGTAAAATAATTCCATGGTGCTCTCATACGTTGTAACAAAACCCTTAAGTGTCAAGTCTCTAGACTTCGTATTCGTATCTAAGCTGTGTAAAATATTTCTACAAACATATTCACACCACCCCCCTCTTATTTAGACCTTTAAAGGAAAATTAAACAAACTGTAATACACATAAATAGTAAATCCTTTTTAGAACAAACAACTACATACGGTTTTACTTTAAAAATTAATTATTAATGGAAAATAAAAACCTTTGTTATATGATAGAAATCGAACCTCGTCGCAAGATTCATAGTACAACCACTGAGCTGTGACCGTTATCTCATCCTTATAACACGAATTATTTTTTAATTTAATCAAGGAAAAACAATTGAAGACATAACACGTAACTCTATTATGAGCGCGGGGTCCGTTAAATTATACTAGAATACGCAGAAAAGCACACATGTCAAACCATCCGTGGAAACGAGATGGCCAACAAAACCGGCGCGACGCACACCCGTCGGAATAATTAGTGCTATATAAAATGCTACTGTTCGATGACAAAAACACAGTGCACTTCAATTGCTTACTGGAATACCTTGTCAGCAAAATGAACAAGTATTTAACGGTAATTATATATTTGTCGATTTAAATATTTCTATTGAAAGAGTCGTCACTTTTTATCATACATTCAAATAGGAAGAAATGTCATTTGTTTAATTTACCTACTGTTAGCTATAAGCTGTCGACCGCGACTCCGTCCGCGTGAAATTAAAAGAAAACTTAATAAATAGCCTATGTGTTCTTCTAGACTCTAGATATGTGTACCAAATTTCATCAAAACCCGTTAAGCCGTTTAGGTTATACCTTCGCATTTATAATATTAGTAAGATAATTAGAGTAAACGGCGTTGAATATTGATGTTTAATACTTAAACGGTTGTTTAAATTCCAGGTATGTTGCCTTATGGCATCCGTTGCGATGGCGTCGGAGTACGGGCAATCGCTCGGATACGCAACCTATGCGACTGTCGACAAGATTGTGCGTAACGATTTACTACCGTTAATTTACTGCCTAATTACCAAATATTAATTTTCTATTTTCTCTGATACTCAGAAAAAGATATAGTCTAGATAACGGACTATAACAGTCAACGGCTACCTCAGTGTTATGGCTTAATATTTATTTTTTCAGCCGAACCCGAATTACGAGTTCAATTACGCCGTCAACGACCCGTCAACCGGCGATAACAAAGCTCAATGGGAAAAACGTGACGGCGACGTGGTCAGGGGCTCCTATTCCCTAGTGGAGCCAGACGGTAACGTACGAGTCGTGGAATACACCGCAGACGCCGTGCGTGGCTTCAACGCGGTCGTCAAGAGATCCGGACCCAATGTACATTCAGTGTCGGCTGTTTACGGACAAATCGCACCTAAGATACAAGAACAGGTGTTGTACACACCGACCTACGAATACCAGGCGCCGCTCCCTGCTTACCAGCAGATCGCTCCCATTGCTCCGATAATAGAGGAGCCATCTTACTACGCCGCGCCTGCACCTGCACCCTTACCAGCGCCGGTTGAAGAACCAATTGAACACGGACAACTCCTAACGCAATATTTGGAGACCACGCCTCTCCTAGCGCAATACCAAACACTGGACTACCTTCCGTACCCAATTCAAGCTCAACAACCCTCGTGGGTGTCGGTGTCCGGCACCTCGTACGGTCACAAGGGAAACATAGTCCGGAGATGGGCCACCGGTCCCATAGCTCTAGATGGTAAAACGCTGACAATTAAGACTAAGCATTAAGGATAACTATATCCTGTGCCACATAACAGTAAGCTGTAACTTCTATATGTATAAGTAACCTACTAGTTACTCGCGACACTTGTGTGTTTTTGCACATTGTATAAAATAAGCACGTGTAAAAGTACACATAGGTCTTAGAAGTTAAGATTTCTGGTATATCCAGACTAGAGAAGTGTACCTGATTTAAATATACGAATGTAAATAAACTTTTATAATGAATTTAAACAAATAGTTATTGATCTGCCCCTATATATTTACACACCTACACTAGAATAAGTCTTACCGGATTGTTGTCTTCGTCGACGTCGTATTCCTCTCTCTGCACCATCATCAATTTCCCACTTGCATTTATTACCTACATACAAATTAAATATTAACACATGTACAGTATTTGCATATAGTACATTTGTTCATGGTATATAAGAATTACTAAAAGTCGTCATGTATGAAATCTCTCTATAATAATACAATAAAACGATAACACACATGTATTTGCATTAGGATGTCAGGAATCACAGCAAATTTTTGAATTGTGTTTTTTAGCAAAGAGCCCTACACTTACAACAAACTATATGCTGTAAATTTTCACGCTATAAACCTGATGGGGTGAATAAATTGGAAAACAAAGTTTTATGCGAGAAAGAGACAAAAAGTACAAGCCAACCAGCACACTCATTTTACTAATATTATAAATGCGAATATTGAGACGGATGGATGTTAGAAGATATCTCTAGAACGTCACAATGGATCTCGCTGAAACGAGGCATAGATGTAGAACATAGCCCGGAAGAACATGACTACTAATTTTGCGTTTTTTTTTTAAATTTCACGCAGACGGAGTCACGAGTGGCAGCTAGTTCATAATATTTACTATTGGTGAAGGAACATATACTATTCTTACTGCGCTATGTGCGAAGAAATGCAAAGATATGTGTGATGTCAACCAAACCGCATTGGGCCAACGTGGTTGACTATGGCCCAATCACCCCTAACTTAGGGTCTCCACCGAGGGGGGAGACGTATAGAGATGATGATGACTATTTGGTGATTTACTGACCAGCGAGTGCGGTGCTAGGGGCGTGGCTTGCGGATGCGTGGGTTGGTGAGGACGGGCGAGGTGTGCGAGGTGTGGCGGGCCCGGCTGCTCCTGCAGACGACACAGCGCCGCAGACACTACACACGCGGGGTGCGACAGCGCAGATATATCTACAGCTTGCACACAACGCATCTCGACACCACCATCTGTGTACAAGAAATCTTGTAAAAAATTTGCCACAAATGCCTTGCTCGTGATATATTTTTAAATTTTATTAGGTATCCGTAGGTCGAAACGAAAAGAACGGAAACCTTATAGGATTAATTTTTTTGTCCTTCTGTCTGTCTGACTTAACCAGTACAGATTTCTCACATGAAATTATATTAAATAACAAGTCTGAGGGCCATACGTAATAATCTGACTAATATTATAAATGCATATGTTTAGATGGATGGATGGATGTTTGAAGATATCTACACAAATTTAACATAAATGTAGAACATAGTCTGGAAGAACACAGGCTACTAATTAAGTTTTTTAATTCCGTGCGGACACAGTCGCAGGCAATAGCTAGTGATTCATAAGTATTAAAAATAATCAATAACAAAATAAGATAACTAACTCTTCTCAACACTGAGTTCGTATATAGTGACGAGCGCGTCCGCAGAGAAGACGACGAGCTGGTCGTCGAGCGCGTCGAGTGCGTACACCTGCGCCTGCGCACGCACCATCTTAGCGAACCTGTTGTCCAGCTTCGCGTCGCGCGGGTAGAAACGGATCTCGTCGTGCCCATCCAAGATACTGTAGCAACCTGACAAATTAAATTGTCTTAATTTTCAGTACAATTTCTTGCCATAATTATTGTTAGAACAAAATTTTTCATCATAAGCTAATCACATAACACATATCAACACTGTGTCAATAAAAAGAGTAGAGTGTGTGAGAGAGAGATAGAAAGAGAGAGAGAGAGAGAAGGTTCAAATAAATCTATTTAAAAATACATTTTATTCATAATCTTTATATTTTCTTACAAATCAGTAATAGCTCGTTTACCTATAACGATGTAGTCCCTCCACCAGAGCATGCCACCAGTGACGACAAAGTCTTTCTCCTGCGCCTCGTTACCAAACAGTTTCCAGCGACGTGAGGCACAGCTGTAGTGCGCCAGGCCGGCACGCCCCGCAACGCACACGTTCACACCCGCATCGTCTATAGCACTGTACTGTATTAAAACAAGAACAATACATAAATTGTATTAGTAACCGTGGGTTTCTGAGACTTGGTCTTTTGGAGATTTTGGTCTCGGAAACCAACGGTTAATGTACAATATGTATTTAGTATTAGTTTGTTTCCAAGACTAGAACGAGGAAGCAAACAAGCAAATGGCTAAAGTGATGTGTTTGAACAAAACTAATAAACACTAAGAGGTTTTATCAGCTTTTGCTATTAAAACAAGTTTATTTAGGAAAAGAGTTAAAAACATAGTCATAAAATTAGGTACCAAAATAATCTAACTCTACTTCTATAGATTCACAATATCTTTTTCATCAAATTTGATTAAAATTTAAAGTTACAGTCGAACTTGGATACATGAGAATCCAAGACACCTCAATATTTTCCTCACTTATGGGCTAAAAACGTCAAAACCGGACAATAGCTCTCGCATAG
This sequence comes from Papilio xuthus, assembly GCF_000836235.2. Taxonomy (NCBI): domain Eukaryota; kingdom Metazoa; phylum Arthropoda; class Insecta; order Lepidoptera; family Papilionidae; genus Papilio; species Papilio xuthus. The sequence goes on along the minus strand of NW_013530507.1, from coordinate 5,344,746 downwards.
AGTTTATCCATTGTCCCAGTTCTCACTTACCCAGATTCGACTATATTATTATAAATGTTAGGGCTCAAAATTTACCCTAAGCGGCCAATTGGTAGCTATATATGTAGCTGGTAACGGCAACACTATCCATTGTTTCCTGCACTCGTTGTCATCCACAAAGTCTTTGTACTTGGCTTTCTTATCATACTCCAGCGTATGCTGGTCCGGTAGACCATTCTCTTGGTAATCGGATGAATCAATCATTGTTATTTTCGTCTTCCTTGTTAGATTATCTTCTAAGTTGACATAAAGTTTGTCATCTGCTTGTAAATATAAATGCCTTTGATTACTCTGAAATTAATAATTTAAAATTTATAACAACAAAAATGCCCGTAGCCTAAAGGGGTAGGCAGGGACTACGGATTTCCATTTGGCGGGGTCGTGACACACTACTCTCTCTTCTATATTCATACATCTACACATGCTTGTATGGACGTCGGTTTCGTGTGTTTTTAATGCTGTAAAAGTCTGTCTGGGACGACCCCTACGCTGACGTTCACTTTCGCGCCATAAATTTTCCTCATCAAATTAAAGATCAAAAATTACAAAAGTTAATAAAATAGCCAATAGTCGTATTAGACTATTGGCTATGGATTGGCAATCAGTTGAGAGAGTAGAGCGTAGTCGGTACAAGAAATATTAGTAAATTAACAAAAAAATCTGCTATTATAAAAAAATGTCAATAAGCTGCTTTACTTTTTAAATCACTTAAAACAGTTGCCATTACAAAAAATATTATTTTCAAGTTAAATTTAGACTCACCATACATGGATTTACACTGAGGGGACTTTTAACAAAATCCATTTGTATTAAATTCGAACTTGTATCACTTTCAACTTTCACCATCCACAGCTGATAGCCTTCTGTAGCCCATTCCTGCAAATAAAACCTATTGTAAACATTTACAAATATAAAGAGTAATAACAAAAAAAAACAATTACTACCAGTCAATTATGCGACGTATAGCCGAACCAATAATCGATCTTTTATATCCGTTAGAAAATTATTTCGATTACAATAAAAGGTTTACAAAAATCAAATCGATTTCGTAACAATGTTATTATCAAAAATGTATCGTGATCTCTTATCGGGTTCGACCATACTAAGGCCCTTCAATTGATACACCTAAATAAAATTTTAACAAATAATTTGACTATTCTTGTCTGTAATAGTAACTGACCATACTGGATACGACAAGTGGGTTGTGTTTGCTGAGATCCTGACTGAGACCGTAGTCCCAGGCCAGCGAGCACATGAGCAGAGCACCGAATGTGCTCCACACTGATATACCACCGCGCTCCCAACTCACAGCAACCGCACGACCGTCCGCCGTCCATCTAAAACAGACAATGTCATAGTGCTCGATGAAGACTAGGAACTCCTAAGATCGGAAGACGGATCCGAGGGGGTTGTATAAGAAGACGACATGATAAACATTCCACTTCAAAAGTAATTTGGTTTTTAATTTTACTATGATTAGATCTAAGCTTCTCAATATTTTGATGTGTTTATGCTATACTTGCGAATTAAAAAAAATGAGTACCCTACGTGTACCCAGACAGCGATATCCATCTATGTTCTTGAAATACCTTCTAACAAACATCTATCCATCCATACATCCAAAATTTCGCTTTTAAAATATTAGTAATAGTATATTGTAACTGTTAAAACACTTTTCTTATTGTTTAATCATCTTTATTTTCTTACACACAACGCCAAGACATCTTTTCAAAACAGCGAACAGAGTACACAAAGTTGCCAGTACAAAACATATATAAATGTACCATAAACCTAACACGCCTCCTTACATTTATATATTTAACTATTAACATTAACACATATATACTAATTATATTATTAGACCAATAAATTCTATGATACAATCTCTATTATATTCACATTCAATTCCTATATAATTTTTAACTTTCAAATTTTAAAATTCCATTGAAACCAATGGTATTTAAAAAAGCTGCCTACTAGTAAAAAAAAGGAGAATCCCTTATGTGTATCTATAGCTGGAATAGCTTAATACATAAGTTTTGAAAACATACCTAATACACTTCACAGGTCCAGGATCGCCAGGAAAATCTTTTGAGCTGAGAACCATAGTATGCGACAACTCCAAACCACCAGTCACTTCGTCTATCGTAAACACGTCCACTTGTGAACTGAAACAATATTCATTTAGTAAGTAACGCGCCATTCGCTCTAATGGATTTTAACCAATAATTTCTAAAAATACTTACTTTCTTCTGCCAATAGCAATAAGTCTGAACTTATGATTAACTCTTGCACATGTTGCATCATCTATACCCGGAGCCCAAATTCCTTGTACTGCCTGAAAAAAATTTATAATCTTTAACAAAAAAAAACTATTATTTAAATAAACATATATACATTTATTAGCATATAATACATTCAATAAACTTTAGATTTTAGGGGACATTAGGAACTAGCAACTATGAATTTAAAATGTTACCACTCGAGTGTAAGCAACTTCTTACCCATAGTTCCATATCCAATAAAATCTGGTTGAATAAAATATATTTTAATAAATACATCAATCAGACAGATAAAATATATACATAATTCTACAAATACATTGATTTTTTTTTTAATTTACTTCTAACCCTTCATAACACATTTCCTTTGTCTTGAATTTAGTAATATAGAAGTGAAATTTTTATCAAAAATTTTTTTTTAGCTTCAATTTATTATAAACCTTATATTTATATATACTTGTGTAAATTATTTAAACAATCATTAAATGCGGTAAAAACTACAGCAAAGGTATTGGTTAAAAGCTTACATTTGGATCAAATTTGAGGTTAGGTGCTGTAAGGTATGCCGCCCGGCCATCGTTCAGAGTGATGCCAAAGCCACAGACTAATGGGGAATATTCAATGTCATTTACATGTGTGTTATCTTCAAGGATAGGTTCAGCTGAAAGTAAATAACTAATTAGTTGGAAGTGCTTATGTCAAAGCAAACAACCAATTTACATGAACATCATTTTTTTAACAAATTGAACAGAACAACAGAGTACAGTCGCGGAAGACCGCAGTGTTCCACCAACAGAAAGATTACCTTGTTTCTTGCATCGAGACAAGCTCCTTTTTTTAATTAATCAATAGGTAGCAATGAGTTGCCCAAATGACGGGATAATAGTAAAAAGCAATTAGTCGTATACTACTGACCATCTCTTTTTTCTACAAACCCATTAAAAAGCTGTTTTCCATTGGTTAATAACCACTTCCAAGGTTGAACACCACCAGTTTCCCTGACTGTACTTAGGGTACATCTGTTCTGGTAAATTTTTCTGGTAAATTTTTATAAATACACAGATAAACATAAGTCAGAGGCATTCTACCGATCAGATGTTTAAAAATTACAACTTATGAATTGGAAAAAGTAAAAAAAATATATTACCTTTGGAAACTTGTTGATTTATAGAGAATGGTATCCGTCCTAGATCTAAGCAGTAGTCTCTATTCTGTGTGCCATCCCATCTGTACCTGAGCAGATGAGCGCGAGTGGTACACACTAAAATCTCTGTACCGGATATACAACACATACGAGTTATTTGTCCATCCCATACTAGGACTTCTTTATACTGAAATTAATTTACACTATTATAAAATTAGATGTATCAAAGACTGTAATAATTCCATATACCAATAATTTTACAGATATTTATCATATTCATGTATTTTTAATTACTTTACATTATGTACTGCTGCTTAAATTCAACTTATTCTACCTATTATATATATAAAAGCAGACAAACATTCACATTTATAATATTAGTATGGAGTCAGAAGTAACATTATAAATGAAATATGTGTCAGTTGAGTTAATATTTAAATGATGTTTCAAATTATTTTAGGCTAAACTATCATGCTTTTAACGGAAGTTACAGTAGATGTTATCTTATTAGGACAAGTATTGAAAAACATAATGTAATTAATTAAGTGTTTCTGAGACCAAAATCCTCATTTAAAACATGTTGTTATCTCTGTTTTGTCAAAGATAATGAAAGGGATGACCATATGTTTATAAAAGATTTATGTTAATGAAACCCACAGTTAGAAGGATAAAAGAATTAAAAACAAATAAACTAGATTTCATATTATTTTTGAAAAGTTTTCCATTAAGACTGGACAGCAAGTGATGCTTATAAAGGTTTCTTGCTTATCCACATTCATTTTATCCAGGTTTGACTTGTATTTGTATTTATGTATGGATAAAACTTACCAATGTTATTTTAAGTGATGGTATCATCTCTTTAACAAACAGCTCAGCTGAATCCCTGCGTAGGCTAGCTGTAGGTGGGTCAAATTGATTGTACGCTGTCTGTTCACTCTGCGGTTCCACATTGTAGATGATTAAATGACCTTCTTGTGTCTGAAATTTTTTTACCAATTGATATGAGCAATTCATGAAGAAATGGAGTTTAATAGTTTTGTCTTTACTTTACCTGATTGTTTTTTAAAAAAACTAATATTTATCCACTAATAATAAAGTAATTCTTACCGATATACAAATCATGGAAGAATCAGGTTTCCATTCAACACCAACATTGATACCCAGTCGCTGAATGGAATCAGCATTACGCTTATGATAAACTATTGGTACAGTAGGCTGTAAAAAAAAAAATTATAAGCTTACTACTTTGTTAAATTCAATCATGTATATCCTAGAATAATAGAATTATAATATATGCATAGTGATGGAAAAATGTCTCCAGCCTGCATTAACATAAATTGCAACATACACTACTATGGCATTCATTAATTAGATACCTGTTAATAACTGAATTTGAATTAGGAAAAGCTGTCACTACTACATCTGTATATGTGATCTACCTAGCATTAACCTGGTATTAATATATTTACACATATAAACTTAACTAAATGGGAATACAAAATATATTTTGCCACTTTACTCTAAACATGATATCATACATCTAGTATCAGTGTGTATTGATTTATATAAATACCTTACCTTGCAAAACCAAATAATAATTGAATCATCAGTTAAAGACACAAAAAGTATTTTGTCTCTATTTGACACTATTTGTTTGATTGCCTCTCCATCTGCTTCCAAATTCTTGCACACTTTTGGCCATCCTATTGGAAAATACATTACGGCCTAACATTTGATTATTATTGTTTTAAAAATAAAGGGTCTTTCTGTGAGTTTTTTTTTAAATATAAAGGTAAATTTTCCTTAGATTACTGAATATGTCAACAATATTGCAATGTTGTAAACTTTTGCAAAAATTACTAGGATTAGTGGTTGTCATTTGTCATCATAGAGTATGTAACAAAACCGGCATTTCGTGTGAAGATTGAAAAACAATTAAATTAAAAAATGAGGCTAAAAAATATGGAAACACAAACAAAAGTTGAAGATCATTCTAAATATCAATATCTATAAATTTTCGAACAAAATTTTGATGTTTTTTTTAACATAAAATGGAGATAAAACCTTACAATCTATATCACTTCTATTCTTTGTTAGTAGTATTAGTTTTTTGTTATTTTTAGTGGTTAGAAGAGAATAAAAAGTCAACATTGGATTGAAATTGAATTGTTGAATTGTGTTTGTCGATTATGGTGTAGCGGTTTTGTGATAAAAGGCAATTCTTTTGGAGTAAGCAATTAGCATCGTAATATAAAATGAAAATATTCATTCTTTTGACATACAAGTCATTCTTTTGTAATGTCGGACATGAGTAAATTAAATAGCTTTAGCGTTCCAGAGGAGGCATTTGAAAGTTTTCAAGCCTCATCTACTCATAAAGAAATGGATTTGAATACTCATAATGTGTCTATCCCGATACCGGCTTGCGCAAGCAACGTAGAGATATCATCTACAATAGAAGATGAAGTCCAAAGTATAAACAGTACATCAATATCTCAAGACACGGCACCGTCTTTGGAACCATCAAAAAGATGTTTAAAACGTAAATCCCATAATATGTCAGAGAATATAACTATCGACAGTACAATGAAAGATCAACAGGTGAGCACTACACAAGAATCTTCTGAAACTGTTAATGAAGAAGATGATTTACAAGAGAATAAAGTATTTCTTGAAGACAACAAACCCAGACGGCCAAGAGGACGACCACCAAAACGTAAGGCCGGAAAACAAAGACTACAAACATCACCGGTTAAAAAGCAAGAAAACAACACTTTGCAAACTAATACAGGTGATACTACTGCAGAAATTCTTATCTCTCAGAACTATGCAATGACAGAGAATCAAGTTGTTGATAGTACAACATCCCAAATACACAATGAAACTAATATTGACCATATGAATGAACAACAACAAAAACCAAATCAAAACGAAACTAATAAAGAGTTGGAAAATGTCTACAGTGAAACTGTATATGTTATTAATACTAATAAGGATGAAGGAAATAGTAGCATTAGAAGTAGTGATGACAGTTTAAATAAAATAGATAATGTAGACACTCTTGAAGTAAAAAAAGGCAATATTACTGCAGGTTGTGTACCAGCAAAAGATGATACTGGAAGTGATGATGATGGTGATGAAATTTCTTTGAGTAAACTGAAGAAAACACTGGCAGACCTTGATAATGATAATGCTTTGGTGCAATCAGAAGACACTGATTTACAAAACTTAATTGAAGTGAAAATAGAGACAACAAACAAAATTACAAAAAAAAGGTCATCCAAAATGCCAGTTATGTCAGATTTTGTATATGACATTAGCAGTATTGGTGGTGAAAATACTAAGGAAATGAAAACAGATGAACCAACATTGATAGATAATGCCACTTCAGTTGAAAGCTCTAGTGGTAGACCACAGCGTAAAAGAGGAAAAGTTAATTTACATTATGATGATAGCTCCGATGAAGATCCTTTTGCTAGTGTAGAACTATCTGATGACGACAGTGAACCCAGAAAGTCAAAAAAAAGTAAGAAATATAACTCAGATGATGAATATGTACCAGATGAAAAGTGTGAAAAAAAATTATCAACAGATAGTGATATTGAAAAAGATGAAGTAGAATTGAATAAACCAAGAAAAAAGCGAAAAAGTAGGGTTTTGAAGAAAAAACAAAAGAATCTGGATTCAGAAAGACTTAACCCAACAGAGTCAATTGATTTATCCAATTGCCAAGATGAGGAGGATAATGAACTCTCTTTTGGAAATTCTCATGAAAAAAAGAGTAAAAACAACACTAATACATGGGGTAACACAAATGAATTTGAAAATTTTCTAGCTAAGAGGATACAAGGTACTAATTTAAAAATAAAAAGGGTGACTAATAAGGAACAAAGTGCAATCACACATTTGGAAATCCCTGTTATTAATTCTTATACTAAAACTGCTGATGTTTATTCACAAACAAACACTACAAAACTTTCTACTACTGCAGTACAAACCACATCACATTTTGACATTCAAATGGATAAAAATATACCACTCACTGCGATACAAGCAGAAAATGCATGTGAACTTTTAACAGATATGATAAAAGCTACTTCCAAATTAGGTAAACTAATGACTCAAAAATCAGATGATTTTATTCAGAAAAAAATTAACACCAGTAATCTTACCGATACAATCAAAATGGATCATTATGTAAAAAAATCATTATTGCTATTTAAACTTGCCAAAGATAGTATTATGGATATTGAAGAATCTTTGGCTAGTAAATACGATGATTTTTTGAAACAACATAAATTATCACGATATACATCAGTTCCAAAATTATTATCACCAACCATAGCATTAAAAGACGACGATAGTGACTGTGAAATTGTCGAAGAAACTTCAGGACATAATAAACAAAATGTCAAAGGAAAAAATCAGTCGAAGTTTAATCTTAAGACTGTGTTTCTAAATAAAGAATTATCAATAAAAATTGCCAAAAAGCCAAACGAGGAGCAAAAGATACAAAATAAAATCAACATAAAAGGGAAAAATTCAATGTGGATAAGTGATTCGGTGTTAGTTAAAAAAGTTAAACCCACTCAGTCTTTTTTAGCCCAGGACAGCCGAAATAAAAAACCACCTGATACATATGTTACAAATGAAATGGTAAGTGATTTTTTTAAGAAATATTATCATGCCACCGCACTATCTAATTGTGCACATTTGCTAATACCTGAGTGGCAGGATTGGAGGAATTTGAAGATCTGGCAAAATAGAGTTTGCTGCTATTACTTTAGTGTTGAACCAATAAACATGAACAATAACCTTAGTTATTTTCAAGGTTCAGTAAATGTAAATGTCAATGATAATTCTAATACAAATTGTGATACTGCCACTAAATACAAAAATCCAAAAAGCCTACTTACGCTAAGCATTCAGGCTTTACAAAAAAAAATGATACAAGTAAAAAATAATGTTCAGAGCGAAAAAGAGATCAGTCATAAAAGTGATGCTATTACAGATTTGAAGACGATCAACAATGCTGAAAAATTGATTAGTTTGTGTCTTCATAAAATTAAACATATTTTTAACAATACCCATCAAAATATAGACACAGTACAGAAAACTAGTATAAGTTTGCCATATGATAAAGTTTCCAGTCTTAAAATGTTGTGCTACCATCAGATGGTTAAACATTTTTTCTCTTTTAATATTATACAAGAAATTAACAACACACGGATCAAAGAAAAGGAGTGTAGCAATCTTATACATAACAAAAAGAATACATCTTTACTTTTTCTTAGTCCTAATACAAAATTAGAATTTGATAAAAATATTAATGCTGCTAACAGTGCTTCGACTATGAGAACAGTCACTCCTCTGCAAACCTTGTGTTATCACACAATTATACAAAACTTTACATTTGCAAAAAAAGACGAGAAACTTGAAATAAACTCATGTTATAAAGTAAACACCTTACTTACCCTGTCTTTAGAAGTTATAAGGTGTTGTCGGAACAATAATGTAACATATAAAAGGCCCAATAAAGACAACAACAACAAAGGTAACAAGACAGTATCAAAACATCAAGTTGATACATTATTGTCACTTTGTTTAAATGTAATACGTAGAAACCAAGGCACTGATATTAGTAGTGTAAAGAAAATAAATGAACTCAAGGGAGAAACTATCACCGCATCAACAAAACAAGGCAAGACCATTGATAACATAGACAACTGTCATAACTTGAGTATGAAACAAAGTAATCAACTAAACTACAAAAATGATAAAATTGAACATTTTACACCTAAGTCCTTAAAACAAATCGCCTTGTCTTACCTACTAAGTATTAAGACAAACAGTGAAAATATGGACAGTGGCAATCTTAATTCTAAAATAGAAAATCCATCATGTATTTTAACAAATAATGATAATGGTTTGGAACAATTTGAAAATATATGTGAAGTTGGAAATTGTTTGATAGAATCAGTACAATACGCATCCAATCCTGTGTGTGTTAAATCATTGTTTCAACTTTGTTCCGAAAAAGTAAAATTAATATATCAGAGTGAAAATGAATTGATTCAAAATTCTGCATGTAGCAGTATACAAATAAATTCTGTGAACACAGTACCTGAAGAGGTATTTTTTAGTTTTCAAGATGTAACATCAAATCCTGAAGAATGTAATGTAAACAATGATGATGAAGGAGGAACTTATGATGATAACTTGTTGGATTACAGTGAAGAGGAAACCCACATAGAAGATTGTAATGTTGAATCCAAACAACTAGTGGAAGAAATATTCCCTCCAACTGAAACTGATGATTTTAATTGTATTGACCACAGGGAAGACTCACTTACTGCTGTAATTAGTAACATATCATCACTAGCTCAAATAAAAATAGAACCGATAGAGAATTATATGCAGGATGTTGTTCAAGTTAAAACAGAACCAGACCTTGAACCTATTCTGATGCCAAGAATTCAATGTATACAAGCCGCAAAACTGGAAAATTGCTTCGATTCGCCCAATATCACTAGTGAAGTATTATCTAATTTTGGTAATAACTTTGATTCCTTCGAATCGACACTAAATCGAAAAGGAACCGAAGAAGTGGTTGGCGAAAAAACCAATGACGAACAAAAAGTCTTTAGTCAAAGCTCGTTAAGAATTCGTAGGCAATTCGAACCTGATTCTGACGATGACAACGATAATACTATGAGCTTATTGGTACCAAACAGTTATGAGCCATTGGATGACGAAATTATTAGAAATATTATGCCAAATGCAAATCGTACCCTGGAGGAAGAAGGGAAGATTGAGAAAAAGAAGAAGAAAAATGACAAACGGATTGAAAAGAAGAAGAACAAATCAAAAACTTTAACTCCAAAAAGTGTTGATGAAATGGAGGAACTACCATCGGATAATGAAAATAATGTTTTAAAAGAAAAGTTGGATGATAGAAAAGTCCAAGAAGTGGAAGAAGCTGAAAGTTCTGATGACTCATTCAACATTGTATTGAGTTCAAGAAGAAAGAATAAATCAAGAAGGAGTAGTGAACAAGAACTCCAAACAAAAAGTAAGCAAAAATCAACTACTGGTGAAATACAGTGTAACGATGTTGATTCTACTCAGGACACGAATGAAAATAACGAACCCAATGAAGAGGAGAATATTAAAGAAGCAGATCATACTGGTTTACTGGAATATAATGAATATATTAATAATCTTTACTCAAAACTCAAAAGGCAAGAGGCGTCAAATGCGACGAAGGATTTAACGGATACCATATGTAACAAAGAAAGTCATGACGAAAAAGATGACTTTGATAGACCCTTTTCACCTGTATTTAATACTGATGAACCTGTAGAATTACTGCAATGCGAACCAAGCTTGCCATTTTTAGATGATATAGTAAAGAATAGAAAAAGTAAGAAAAGTGTAAAAAACATCGAATCATTAGAATCCAATGTAAGGCCTGAGACACGTGACCTAAAGGCTTCTAACCTAAATCAAAATACTTCTGATAGGAAATACAATGTTACCAATGATGTTAAATTATGTCAACAAGCTATTGTGGCTTTAGTAAAATTACCGGAAAATGTCGCAGAAAGTTATTTTAAATCTCAAGATATTAAAATCAAAGATAAATATAAAAATACATTAGAAAGGTAATCTATTATTTTGCATCAATTAGCTTTTATTTTGTAAAAACATGTAATTAATGGTTATTTCTTTTAGGTGCGAAAGTATACCATCATTAGATAAAAATAAAAGCGAGAATTCAGAAACTACAGACAAGTCCAATGTACCTGAAATTATTGATATAAAGGACGACGAAAGTAATGACAGTAATCCAGTGACAACTTTTGGAGAAGATTCAAATCAAGAATCATTACCAGTGGTAAGTAATAAATTATTGTCAAAATTATTTATGTAGTCAATGATTTTGTATTTACATTTTTTTTCCTTGAACACATTTTTTAAAGCTCCCAATTTGTGAAAGTACAAATAGTTGTCGTAAACCAGACTGTGATGAGATAGAACTCGAAAAACTTATAAAGAAAGAAGAAGAAGAAAATAGATTGAAAGAAGAAACATCAGATGAAGAATTGAAGTATACAAAAAATTTGCGATCTCGTAAACTTTCAAAGAAGGAAACGAAAGAAGCTAAAGTAGAGAATGACGATTCTAAAGCAAATAATGACAACGATACCGCTCTGTTGACAGCTGATAAAGTTATGAAGAAGGATCTTTTACTATTACATGCACCTGTGGAGGACAATGAACTTGCCACCAATCTTTCTAAACATCCTACAAGAAGTGTAAGTTATAATGATAGCTATAAATGACTAGCGGTGACCCGCGACCCAGTCTGCCCGGAATTAAAAAAACACTTAGCTGGTAGTCAATTTATTCTTACAGACTATGCTCTATATGTATGCTAAATTTCATTGAGACCTGTTCAGTCATTCTGGAGATACGTCCAAATAAACATCCATCCATCCATCCATCTAGACTTTCGGATCTAAAAAGTAGCGCCAGTAATTGAAAACTTTAAAAACTAGCTAGGTTAGCTTTGATTGAATGATGGTCATAAAAGAAAAGGAAGACTAAAGGAAGTGTGAATGGATTGTATGAAAGAGCATAGGCGTAAGGGAGTTAATTCAGGTAAAATTTCTGATAGAGGTATATGGAAGAGTATATTGAGCCGACTCTACGTAGGAAAAAGGCCAGGTTGATATATTGTCTACTATGTTTTATTAAAAGTTAAATAGTAATTATTTTATAGAAAAGAAAATCAGATGGTACTGCACACAAAGATGACATAAACGCGGATGACTATTCTTCGTCGGAAGAAGAAAAGCAATGGGTGACCACAAAAGAGAAGCTTTTAAAAAGACTGTTAAGGAAACAAGGTGATACAAGGTAACTATTCTTTATTATTCGATAGAAGAATTTGCTCTTAATCTGTGAAAAATGTAAGAAAAGTTAAATTTAAAAATGCAGTATTCATGTAAATATTATTATTATTTTTGATTTCAGAAAATTTGTAAAATTAAGCACTTTTTTTCACTGTTTTATTTCTCAGTACGGACGCAGCGAAGCGCGCTAAAATTGTTAGCGAGTTTATAGCCAGATGTAAGACGATAGAATCACGAAAACGTTATTCACGAAGTGGCCGCTCGAGGAGAAAAAACTTTTTGGAACGACAAAAGCAACTCAGGTTCAGTTAAACGACGAAATGTGTTTATTTTAATTGAATGCATAAAATATCTCAAATTAAATACATGACCATAAAGCTACTTTGTCGTGAACTAGTTGTCGCCATCGACTTCGTGTGCGTGGAATTAAAAAAAAAAACATAATTAGTAGCCTATATGTTTTCCCGGAATATGTTCTATATGTATACCAAATTTCATTCGTTTAACCGTTCTGGAGATACCTTTAAACAAACATCCATCCATCCATCTAAACATTCGCATTTATAATAGTAAGAAGTAAGATAGCATAATTCTTGAGTCATTTTAGAAAAAATATAACATTACCCAACATTGTTACTGCTTGTTTATTATCAATGAATATTTTAACTTTACACGAATTTGAATATTGAAAGCAACTCGATATCTTGACTAAATGTTATATGTTTCTGATTACAGTGTTCTATCCAGAGAGCTTTTTGGTGAAACTTCAAACGAGACATTTCAATCAGGGAAAAAGAGTTCGCAGAGTTTCGGAAAGGGACGGCGTAACATCAGAAGGGTGAGACAATTTACTATTATTAGACAATTTAATTAATTAAAAATTAGATAAAAAGCACAGCACATTTTCTCATAAATAGTTAATTTATGATTTTTTAATGAAATTTTATTTAAATTACAGGTTATAGACAAGAAGTCTTTAGCAAAAAGCACTTTGTTGGCGAACATCGAAGAAATTGAACGTAAACGTCGTTTGCTTCATCGTCAGAACAAACTGGTACAGTTCCTATATTTTTTTAAAATAATTTAAGTAATATAAAATAATGATATATTTTATTATATTAATGTTATATATACAGTTGGTTATAATTATTCTATTTTTACATTTAATAATAACAAATAGAAAAGAGAAACACTATACGTCCTAAGAAAACGTCTAAGCGTCAATAGCCTAATGGTTAAGGGTACGGATTTCCGATCATGAGGTCAGAGGTTCGAGTCCCGCCATTCGACTATTGTCATAAACCATATCCTAGCACAAGCCTAGAGCTTAGTTGGTAAATTTTGCAAAAAAATCTGCTATTAGTATCTGATATTAGTAAATTTGCAAAAAAATCTGCTAGTTTTATTTAAAAAAACGTAAAAATTATAAACCTTTGCCTCCTTTTGAACGTCGTACATCATCATGTTTCATTTTCGTATTCCAGAGAGAGATATTGGGCTGCGAGGAAGGTGTGAATGTTGTTGTAATAAACGACGAAGTGTGCCTTGAATATGATTTTGAAGAAAATCGTCCAGTGGTCACTGTCCACCCTTTCTTCACACAAGTCATGAAGGTGCATCAGGTAACAGTTTCCATCTTTGCTGTAACTTAGGAAGTGTACTGACCGTTAATTATAGGAATTTCCATTTTTATTTTTTTTTTAATTTCCTTTTTTATCCAATCTACTATTGAACCTTAGCTAGGTACCTATGCATTTGGTTATGGCTTCCACATACCCTTGGCTTTTAACAAACTGAATCTCTAGCAAGGCGATATAAAACCCATGAGATAGGTTAATCTAAATTATTTGGCTGTGTTCTAGAGTAGGGTGAATAAGCATTTTTATAAGTCAGCGCGTACCATCTTTCGGTCACATCCAAATAAAAAAAAAATTGTAAATTAGACAAATAATTGATATTGAAACACAATAATTTAGCCTCACGTATCGTTTGTTGTAGTACGAGGGTGTAAAGTTCATGTGGGACGCATGCTTCGAGAGCCTGGAGCTGGTGGGCGAGGGGCATCCGGGCGGCGGCTGCATCCTCGCACACTGCATGGGCCTCGGCAAGACGCTGCAGGTGCTGGCTCTTCTGCACACGGTATGTACCACATGTATAATGTCATACAAACTTTATGGCCGCAATTTTAGTGACGTTACGCAAAATATTCGAGGTATCTGCGAATCTTAATGACTTACTTTAGTTGGACATGCGCTTGCTATTAACCACGAGCGACCGTAAACTTTGAATCGTATTATACTAAACAGAGTCGGTTTCTTAAAAGTGTTAGTGTGGGTTTTCACTGCTGTAACATATTGCCGTCCCTATCGCTCTCTTTATTAAAAAACAGATAACAATATGTTTGTGAACAATATTGACTTTGTTTTAATGTGTCCAGGTGCTAACTCATCCCCGCGTGGGTATGCAGCGAGTGCTGGTTGTCTGTCCACTCTCCACCGTACTCAACTGGGTCGATGAAATAAACAAGTGGATGGGACCCGTCAACGACACCATAAAGGTACAATGTTAACAATATTAAAAGTAGAGAGAAAAAAAATCTACTTCATACAAATAATTTTTGATTAAAAACTTGTCTTCAATTTCTTTTACTGTATTACCATGTGACCTGTGATAAGTTGTAAATGATGATACGCTTCCAAAACTAATGATTTTATAATCCATAATTGTAAAATTTCATTTTTCAAGTCTGCAAAAGCAAAAAGGAGTATGCGGGTAATTATACATTTTATATGTACTGAAACTAAATCCAATTTCTTTTAAAAAGAAGATGAAAATGTACAAAACTTTATCCCTTTTCGCTGTAGCTTATTCCCCAGCGGAATCTTTATTTTTTCCTTGGATCAAAACACGTATTTGTAGCAGTCATTTAATGCTTTTAAAAATTGTCTTATTTATCTACATAAATGGTCAAAACAATATCACTAAAAATTAATTATTCTTCTAGGTGTTTGAACTATCGAAGTTGAAAAAAACGTACGAGAGAGCATACCAGTTGGAAGATTGGTACACTGGCGGTGGTATCTTTATAATGGGTTACGAAATGTTCAGGAATCTCTCTACATTGGATGAAAGATTGGACGATATTCGACCAACAATTATAAAAAAAATACGTACAGCATTATTAAACCCCGGCCCTGATATGATAATATGTGATGAAGGACATCTTCTGAAGAACGACAGTTCAGTCCTCGCGGTGGCCATCAGTAGGATTACTACCAAACGTAGAATAGTACTAACTGGTACTCCGATGCAAAATAATCTCAGGGAATACTATTGTATGGTGAATTTTGTGAAGCCTAATTTATTAGGATTGTATTCTGAGTATGCGAACAGGTTAGTTATTTTATTTATTTATTTTGAGATGTATTAAGCTGTATAGAAAAATTATATACAATACTTTAGTTGTTCAATATTGACTCTACGCGCAGTTAAATGTTCTATATCAATTTTAAATTATGTATTCCCATTTAAAAAATTGTGGAATAAAATTATTTCTATGTTTATTTGTTGCCAGATTCGAAAATCCGATTATGAACGGGCAACACCGAGATTCTAGAGAAGAAGATATAAAACTAATGAAAGCACGAACACACATCTTGCATAAAGTTCTAGAAGGTTGCCTACAACGGCAAGAGGCTGCAGTACTCTATCCATATTTGCCAAAGAAACATGAATATACAGCTTTTATTCCATTAACGAAGTGTCAAACGGAGTTATACAAACATTATTTGAAGCATTACGCGAAACAAGCCAAACATAATGTGCTAAGAGATTATCATATCCTGCAGAAGATATGGACCCATCCACAAGTTCTACACAATTTTCAGTTGAAATCTCGTGACGCTAACAAAGTTAAAGGTACTACTACTATTACTTCTTGTTGTTTTTTTTTCTTTCTTTTTACTATAAAATTTTATTTAGGTTAATAAAAATACATTTCAAAAGAAATAAATGTTCGATATTTTTGTCTTGAATTTTAGTGGAAAAATTAGAAGACGACCTGGCGTGTGAGGACCTGTCTGCGAGCGAGGATGTCAAGCCCTCGCAGACGGAGGTCTGGTGGCTGGAGTACCTGGAGGGCGGCAACATGTTGGAGGCTTTGGAGAGCTCCAATAAACTATACGCTGTGTTCCGCATACTCGACGAGTGCATTGCGCTTGGTGATAAAGTGTGAGTCAGTCTTTCTCTCTCTCTCCCCCTCCCTCTCTCCCCCTCTCCCTCTCTTCTCTCTCACACAATCTCTCTTCTTCGTAACGTATTTCTAGATGACCACAATTTATTACCAATATTTAACAGTACAGTACAGTCTTAGAAGTACAGTCTGATATTTTTTTCTTATTAATAAATTGTGTATTTTCAGGTTAATATTCTCAACGTCACTGTTCACGATGGACGCGCTGGAGTACTTCTTGAAGAAGATAAAGAAGTGGAGCCTAGGGCACGAGTACTACAGGTTGGACGGTTCCGTGCCTGCCGAGGTGCGGCAGAACTGGTGCCGCGAGTTCAACTCACCCAATAACAATACCACCAAGTGAGGAATACACAATTAACAATATCTATGCTATGTGGGCCTGGTAACACTAATTTTGTACCACTTAATAATCTTACTTCTTACTAATGTTATAAATGCGAATGTTTGGATAGATGTCTGTTTGAAGGTATCTCCAATCTGAATGGATCTTGATGAAATTTGGCGTACACATAGATATAGTCTGAAAGAACACATAGGCAATTATGTTTTTTTTTAAATTTCGCATGTATGTATGTATGATTCGTATATTTCAGTTTGTTCCTAATATCAACGCGCGCCGGCTGCCTCGGGCTGAACATGACGGCGGCCAACCGTGTCATCATCCTTGACACCTCATGGAACCCCGCCCATGATATACAGAGCATCTTCCGAGTCTACCGCTTCGGACAGAAGAAGGACTGTTATATATACAGACTCGTTGCCATGGTAAACAACAATACACGTTATTCGTCTAATACTAGTCCCTCCCCTTACTCCTCCTACCATTCTCTAATAGAGAAGATAGGAAGAGGAGCCCGATGTGGTGAGGTAGACGGATGCTTAGGAAAGCGAAATATTCATATTCTGTTCATCCTCTATTCTATTCGTTAAAGTTAGGCAATGAATTTGCAACTTTATTTGTGTAGGCAGCGGCTAATTTCTTATTTGAACAATATTAGTGTGTCAGCTTGCTCGTTTGTTACCTCGTAGTATAAAATATATGTATTATTGTTAGGGTACAATGGAGCAGAAGATCTACGAGCGGTCAGTGACGAAGCAGGCGGTGGCATGCCGAGTTGTCGACTCGCAGCAGATAGACCGTCACTACAACATGGACGAACTCACTGAGCTGTACAAGTCAGTAACTTGATTATTCAATACATCTAATAACGCACTCAACTCGTTAAATGGTCACTAAGGGTGACACTAAGTATAGATTTCTCATGTTATAAATTAAATCTTGATCTCTTTTTTTTTCCTTTAAATTGCCTGGTTTGCCGTTGATGACTGGGTGTTATAGTTACAATCTCAAGAATTTTATTCATTGGTTATCCAACGATATGGTAACCACTCATAGAATAGGATAAGGAAGGGCCGTTATTGATGGGTAATATTTTTTTTTTTGTTCAATAATGATGTTTTTAGTTTCGACGAGACGGGTTCAGGTGTTGAGAGCGGTGTGGCGGCTGGTGTGACGGACGTAGCGCTGCTGCGTGTGGCGCGCGATGCTCCGCTGCACGCGGTGTACGAGCACGACTCTCTGCTGCGTGACTCGCACGACCAGCAGCTGCCGGAACACGAGCGAGCCGCCGCCTGGAGGCAGTTCGAGATGGAACAGGGGCACTCGCGTTAGTACCTACCATTACAACACTACCATGACCACTCACCTCTATACGTGGACAGGTTATAAACCATGGTATTTTGTGCCTATTTGAACTTCGCAAATGACGATCGCGGTGGCGGTGATGAGGATTGGAACTTCTACGGGCGCGCTTAACCCTTTAATTCGATGGTGTCCAGTGTGACGAATAATTAATTTAAAAAAATCTACTGAACTAGTTTAGAGAAAATTACGTAAGTATAACTACAAAAAAAAACAGTTTTTTTGCTACAAAAAATTTCGTCGAATTAAGGGTTAATTCAGAACGTAAACAAGCCAAAGTTATAAAGTCAGTTTGTCAAAGTGATATTGATATGTTATTGTATTAATTTCAGAAATGGCAAATCTTGAAAATAATTCATCGATAATACCAACAAAAAATATTCATGGACCCGATTACGCTGTGCCACCAAGTGTGGCACTTGATGCTACAACCAGTACAAATACGAAACCTAAAAGTAAAAGAGGGAGGAAGCCTAAACAAAAGCTTTTAGAAAATACGGTTACAGAAGAAAATGCAGGAGAAAATCTTGTTATAAATGAAGAAAGCTCATCTGTTGATCAGTTCAATTTAACGGAGGTGCAACAAATTAAAAATATTTTAGTAGAACAAAATGCACAAAATGATTTTAGTGATACAAATAACATTGAAAATTTAGTAAACCATGTGCAAAAAGTAGTCGAAGCTCGATTAAAAGGTGAAAAATTTCGTGCTGCACCTTTAGTGGAAAGTCTAGCACAAGTGTTTCTCCAGATGAAAGGTAAAGACTTTGCTACTACAAGTATTCAAATGCCGACCGCATCTGTTGTTGAAGACGAACATGCCACGAGTGAAGATAATCCCAAAACTTACAAGAATAGTAAAAGAAAACATCAAATTGGTACGCATAAAGCAAACAACATAATACACGATGTTGACGAAGACGATAGCATTGGAGAAATTAAAAAAAGAAAAGCAGCTGTCAAAGCAAAAGAATATATAGATTCATTAAATTTAAAAGATACCAAAGATACTAAAGATGATGAAAATTGGTCGCAAGAACAAAATAATACCAATTTAGATACGAGACAAAGTAAAGGAAACCAAAATGAATCTAATGACGAATTTGATCAGGCGATAGATTTACGATCGGGTGATGAAATGTCCGTTGAAGATGATACTAGTGCAGATAAAATTGATAAATCTAAAACGGTTATGGTAGAAATACCTGATGATGGCGAATCAACCTTGAAGAGTATTATTTTAAGTGATGATGAAACAGTCATTGAAGTTGATAAACCAGAAGCGACTAATACAAAAGACTGTGATAAAGTTCAAGATAATGAAGATGAAAGGATACCTTTACACGCGTCTTTATTAATAAACGAACATTTTATTAAAATGATTGCCTATAAATATATGGAGGGTAACCCCGTATTGGACATAGACGCTGCACTTCACGCGGCACGTTATAGTGCACAAAAAGCTTTGAAAGAAATAAATGAAACTGGAAACAATTTGTATGGTGGTCCGCTCTACGATATAGCTGTAAAAGTAAGTTTTATTTTCCAAGTTTTCTTTTTTTTTAAACAAACAAATTAAGTAAATTATCTGATGTTAAGTGACCAAACAGTAATCCTAAGGTCTTATCTTCTAAGCTAATAATGATGTCTAACAATATTCCAAAATGTTCAAAACTCGTGATTTATTAATGTTTTTCTTTTAGTCAATAGGCTTAGATACATTAAAGCGACTACAGAACTTTCCTAAAAAGAATAACCCCGAGTCACATTCAACGAAAGATAACAAAGATTCATCCAAAAATGAACCAGTAATTAGTCAATCTGAAGACAATCAAGCGAACGATGACGTCATTAAAAGTAAAAGAGTTTATAAAAATAAATCGGATTTAACCAAGGAAAGTGTTAGCTCGAAAAGACACGAAAGAATAAGCTCAACGGATTCCGATGATTTAGTAATATTATCGGATGAAGTTATATGTGAAAACCCGAAAAATAAAAAATCGATTAGTACCAAAACACAAGAAACTCAGCGGGAATCTCTCAAGACTAATGCAAGTAAAGCCAACGAAATTTTAAACCCGGCGTCGACGTCTGCGCCTGCGCCTCCGCCAGTCACCAGCAAAAAGTTTGAAACATCTTCAGTATCTAAGCTTCGTAGTGAACGAGACATGGTAGTTCCTATTCAGCTGTGAGTATTTTATATATATGACACTAGCTGTTACCCGCGACTCGTATTAAAAAAAACTTAATAAGTAGCCTATATGTTCTTCCAGACTATGTTCTATATTTATGACATATTTTATTGACGTCCATTCTAGAGATACCTTTAACAAACATCCATCGATTTAAAAATTCGCTGTTGTGTAAAATATTGCGTAAGATTGATATGGCTTAAACGGTTTTAAAATATTATTTTTCTTTTGGAAATCCAAACTTACCTATCGTTACTACTAGCTCTTAGTCAATTGTTTATTTAAAACCATAAATATTTGACAGGATCAAAAGTTCATCGAATGCAACAATAACAATGACAAGACCAACAATACCTCTGGCTGAGGAAAGCATTCTGCCAGATGACGACGATGACGTGTGCTATATCAATGACACACCTCCTGCTGCATCCACCAGCAATAACACATCAACCTCACTAGTTATATCTGAAGTACGCTCTGGAGACATATCTCTAACACAACCCGTTCCTACAACAAAATCAAACGTACTAACAATCGATTCAGAAAAAGTCCCTTACCCTGTCGAAAATCCTCTACCATCTATTGATGTAGACAATGAATTGACAGAAGCTATTAGGAATATACATAATGTAGATAATTCAGATAAAAATGAAAATTCTATAACAATATGCTTAGACAGCGACGATGAGGATGACATTGTCAGTTCTAAAGAAACTCAGGCGAGCTCACAACCCCAACCACCACCAAACCCAGTGTTCATATCAGTGACACCCACAAATACTATTGCTTCACCATCCACTATCTCCAACACAACTGTGAACACGCAATCACAAATATCGAAGAGTACCACAACTTTGTTATTTAAACCTACGCCTACCATTGTTCCTTTCTCTCAATTGCAGTCTGCAGCTAATATAACCAATCTGTTGAACTCAGGTGCAAATAATTTTTATAAACCCGGTGATATGATAAAGATTAATCAAAATGGTGAAATATTTTTATTGAATCCAAATCAGACCACCCTAACTAGATTGTCAACAAGCCCGACAGCTATACACAACTCACCCACTATAGTTACACAGAACCCGAAAGTAGGTAATATAGCAATTAATACTCTTCAAATAAATACACCTAAACCAAAAACAAGTATGTCGAGAAAAGTCCCCCCTGCGTCTGGGACACCAGAACAAAATAAACCAATTTCTTACCCACCGATTGCACCAAAACTAACCATAATACCACTACAAATGAAGAATAGCAAAAATAAATCATCGGTGGTCCCCGAAAAGAGAACGATTGAAATATACTACCCGAACAAGAAAATTAGAGTACCAGATACGAAACGTAACAATGAAGTTGTATCGGAATTTCTGGATCTGACAGATATTGACCAAAATGATGTTCCAAAGACCGCGGCTAATATATTTTCTGTTCCGAATGTTGGAGCTCACACAAGTAATACAAAGAGTGGAGTCTCTGTGGTCGGCTCACCCAAAGATTTCATGTTCGTACGCGCTGGAGACAAGACAAAATTAGAAACGTTAGTATACACGCTGTTTTTGTTATGTCCATAATTTTTTTGATAAATTTCCTGAACGTTAACTTTATACAAGAACAAGAAAAATTGCAAGAGTACTTCGATTAACAATTAGGGGATTTTGGTTAAAGAAAGGGAAGGAGACAGATCCTCAGGCTTGAAAGTCTGAAACATTCAATATTGTATACAGCTGTCGCCAGCTGCACCGTCCGCGAGGAATTAAAAAAAAACTTTCAGGTTATGTTCTCAATCGTTCTGGAGATAGCTTCAAACAAACATCAATCCATCTAAACATTCGCATTTATAATATTAGTAAGAAGTAAGATTAAATTATTGGACCGAATCTATTTTTTTTGCCTAGAACAACATCACGAAAACGCAAGGAACCTACGATGCCTGCACTCGGTCAATATGACTTCAAGAAAAAGCTAACAACAGAAGTTGCCGGTCCATCGAAGAAGACGAAAATATCATCTTTCGGTAAGTATTTGCTTTGTTAATTTATACAAAATACAGTAAAAAAAACTTTAAAAAACCCTTTATGACTAATATTTTTTTTTGTTACAGATAAGTTAAGTTTGCATGACTTCAATATTGACAAAATCGATGACGACATTATAGAACTCGAATAGGTTAGTTTTTTATTTTGTAGTTTTAGTTAAGAAAAATTGTTTTCCAATTTAATTCGTCAAGTCATTTGTCCCGTTATAACAGTTTCCAAAAATTGTGTTAAAACTGGGAAAAGTTAGTTGGAAAGATTTCTCAAATATAGTCCTGTGATATAATTATCTATACTAGTTCTATTTTTCATTATCGGTTTAAGAATTATTTAGCTGTAAGTTAGACAGAACCGACAACCGACGTGAAGTTGTCTTTGGTTGGTACGAGTGAATGAACGAAACACTAATTGAACGAGTGACCAAAAGATGCATGAAAAAAAATTGTACATTCCGGTGTGTTTTTGCCGCGAAAAACTAAATGGGACAAAGATTATTGACTTTTATTTTACTTTTAAACATCGGTGTTTTAATATCATAATTTTAACATGAAACTTTTTAAA
Organism: Papilio xuthus; assembly: GCF_000836235.2. Lineage (NCBI taxonomy): Eukaryota > Metazoa > Arthropoda > Insecta > Lepidoptera > Papilionidae > Papilio > Papilio xuthus. Next base: position 5,321,620 of record NW_013530507.1, on the reverse strand, counting down.
GCACTGTTGAAAAGTCGAAGTTATGGTTCCACCAAATAAGGAAATATAATTTCTTCGGTAATTCGGCTCTGGAAATATTTTCTTTTGATAAAAAAATCGAACTATTTATGCCAGATACAACCATGACTATTTTTTATTTTGCATTTCCATTATACTATGTTTTAACCGCGTCCTGTTATTTTTATTTGTGGACTTTAGTTTTTAATTTGTTATACGGCTTGTTTTTTTTTTCAACTATTTGATATTTGTTGCGATAACTATATTGTAAGTAGGTTTGCGACTGAAATGCTTGTTTATCCTATTATTACATAATTATTGAGTAATTAAGTGAAAAATAAGTTTTTTTAATGTTTACATATGTTGTAATCCTCACATTTAAGGACTTTAATGATAATTTACTTCTGTATTGTATGTACTATTCTCTATATACAGATAGGTTATTGTTCAGACTTACCGTGGTTTTCCGAGTCAAAAATCTCCGTTTAAAACATATTGTTATCTTTGTGATGTCAAAGACAACAGGGGTGATGTTACTTTTATTTAGATATTTGGAGTCTAAAACCCACGTTTAAACGCGCGTCTTGAAGTTCCTAACAGTTCATTCTATCTATATTTTTAGTTGGAATTCGCACCAACACTAGTTACCGCAACTATTAACGCCGAAATGGCAATCAAATAGGCACAAAATAACATGGTTTATAACCTATCTGAATAGAGATTAGTGATTGTATGTCTACCATGTGTCAAGGTTGGCGTAATCTCATATATAAAATTCTCGTGTCACAATTTTCGTTCCCATACTCCTCCGAAACGGCTTGACCGATTCTCATGAAATTTTGTGAGCATGTTGAGTAGGTCTGAGAATCGGCCAACATCTATTTTTGATCCCGCGCGGACAGCTAGTATTGTATAAAATAAATATACCTCGATAACTTTGAAACGATACATCATTTATGGTAGGTTTCTGAGTACAAAATCTCCATTTATAATATATGCGCTTTCAAAGATAATGACAAGGATGACGATATGTTTTATACTTTTGGTCTCAGAAACCAATAATATTTTATAAGTGAAAATTTGTAAGTAATTACGTTTTAACATTTACTACTAAATTAGTTTATATTGTGTTTTTTTATTGTTTAGGAGAATGAGATTTAATTTAACAAGTACAGAGATTTTCTCTCATTTATCTTAAGTTTGTTGGATGTTATGTGACGGTAAAGTATTTTATATATGTGCAATTTTTATAGAATTGAATTATTATAAGAGTGCATAATTATGTTTATGCAATTTTTATTTTACATATAAATATGGAACTTTATGATAAAGTTTCAAAAATATAGTCTGTATGTGTTAGTGCATTATTATAATAAAACAAAATTTATTCAACTGTATATTTTTTTTTAATTATATATTATAAGGTGGCAAACAAGCGAGCATATAGACATACACAATTGCATATGCTTTGCGTACCTTTAATCGACGTAGGAGAGGATGCGCAGAAAGAAAATATTTTCCCTTTTCATGCATCCTCTCATCTGGAACGTCTACTTCCACATCCCATCCTTTCCTTAAGAAAAAGGGTGGGAAGGGAAAGAGGACTAAATTAGGCCTCCGGGACGCACACTCATCAGAAGAAACGCGGAATTGCTTCCACTTCACGGCTATCTTCTGTGTGGTCGTGGTGTTTCACCGGGCAATTCCAATGGATGGATGGATGTTTGAAGTTACCTCGAGAACGGCTGAACGGATCTTAATCAAATTTGACATACATATAGAACAAACTCTGGAAGAACACATAGGCTACTCATTTTTTTTAAATTCAGCGCGAACGGATACGCGGGCTACAGCTAGTTATTATAATAAAACAAAACGTATGCAACTGTATATTTATTTTTCACTTACAACAATAATATATTAAAATAATTTAATAAAATCTTATTTGTAATAACTTTAAAGCTTCTACACAGATATAGCTCCAAAAATTAACCAATAAAAATGACTGACCAGTCGTTTATCACTTTTTTTGCACAATTTAAACTTTATTGATCCTAAACGTAGGTTTACACTGCCAATGCACATGATCTGATTAAAAACTATACTATCCTCTAATATGTTTAGAAAAGATAATGTGTAGGACATATATGCTTCGGCAGTGGAAACGTTTAATAAAACTGCTTAACCACATTAATATTCAAAATAAACTACTTAATAACAAGTGTAAATTCTTTAAGCAATACTTTTGTTCGATTGTTTTTAATAGTTATATAAATTTACACTTGTACTGAATTAATTAAACTATAAGGTTTAATTTCAATATATTTTTAGGTTATAAACTAAGCCGGCTACACACATTCTGTTTAAATGCTAAAACGTACGTATGTAGCCGACATAACTGTCAGATAAACACGTAAGTTTTATATAAACTGTCGGTCTATTCAGTTGAAAGTGAAGCTGGCTTTATAATATATTCTTACAACTTAAAAATAGCTCAGACTAAAATAACTGAGCATTTTTATACTGGAAAAGTTAACATTTTTATTACCTATTATAATTATATTTTATATCGGAAACAGTATTTTGATATGAGCCATTTTAAGAGGCCTGAAGACATTTGCGCGCTGCGCAGTGCCCTCTCTCGATTCCCTTTACGCCCCGCTACACCTAAAGCTGTTCTGCGTAACGACGCGCAATTCCCAATATGGTTGGGAACCTTAGTACCTATTTGTTCTTTTGATGCTAAACTCACAATATGCGGGTTCATAAACATTTTTATTAGACGAATTGATTATTTTTACTCGAAATTGAAATCATAACAAATTTATATACTTTTAAAATAAATTTATTAAATCAAAAAGCTACCTTTACATATTAAATGTCATAGAAAAGTAAACATTTATATCTTTGGAAAAATAAACACTATTTACTGGATTGTAATTTTTAAAATAGAAATATAATTTGTATATAGTTAAATCTTTATAAGATTAAAAATATTCATGTTTGCAATAAAGTTATTATAAATCGATAGCATATATTCACCGATTTTAAGGTTCCGTACCTCATAGGAAAAAACGGAACCCTTATAGGATCATTTTGTTGTCCGTCCGTATGTCTGTCAAGACCCTTTTTCTCAAAAACTCGTGAAGGTATCAAGCTGGAATTTATTTTTGCATAATATTAATAGGTATGTAATAATACTTTTACTAGTTACCTAAATATTAGAAAGTACGTATTTTTTTAATCTATTGCGTAATAACCGATGTAAAAAAAAATAATCCTGAGGAAAAGTACACTTTAAGGCATTTCTTATTTATATTTTGACAATTTATAAATTCATTAAAATAACCTGTAAATTACTAATAATTATGACTAGTAGACTATAAACAAAAACAGATCAAACTTGATTAATACCTTTAGGTTTGAAGCGAAATTGTTGGTAAAATAGTTGACAGTGGAGTTGTATGGTTCTTTCAACCGCATTCACGTGGTTTTAAGTAATTCGCGTAATTATTTTATTATTGCAAGGCCGTATTCAATTGTTTACTGAATATAGAAAAGAGACAAAAAAGTTTTTTTTTAGTATTACTGTCATATACACATTAGAAATGTTATTCATAAATAGGTTTTGCATTATCTTACAGCCACAGTCAGTCAACTAAAATTAATGACTTGCAGATCAACTCACTTCATATGTGTGAAATAGATCAGTTAACTGACTCGCAGCTCAGCACTATTGGACCTGAATAAAGTTATTATTTGCCTTTCTAGGTACGAACTGCGAGTCACCATGCAGATTCGTTAGCTATGATAGTTTTAGTACATTGCGATGAGGTCTGAGTTACTAATTTAGTTGTTGAGTCGCAGCTCAATGGTTCAACTCAATGTGACCTGAACGTAGTTCATTTACACATGTCTAGCCATTGTCATTTAATATTGTTAAGCTGTAAATTAGTATAGATTTTTCATACAAGATCTCCAATTAAAGACACCCTTAGCATATAAAGGATTGATGATGATTGATACTTGGACTAACATATTGACGTCCCTTTCACTCTCTTAGACAAAACAGAGACAAGAATATGTATTTATTTGTCACAGTCTATATTAGAATTTCGTCAACGTGAGTTAACTTTAGACAGTCGAGTTTTATCAAAGGAACAGATCGCTTGAAGCAACGCACCGCGACCTTCAGACGGACTTGTCAACACGGAACCATTGCCACTCGTATCACCCGCTGTAATTGTATGACAAATTTAGTACTAAACACAATAAATTCAATACAGTATGTATATATTTCTTAAACGTAAGAGTGAGTTAAATAAAATAATTAAGATTTACCATTGGTTACTGAAACCAAAATCAATGTATAAAACATATCGTCATCCCTCTCATTATCTTAGACAAAACAGGGATAACAATATTTTAAACGGATATTTTGGTCTCAGGAACCCACGATTAGTAAAGAAGTTTTACTAGAGCAGTACTACGAGCTTATAAAATAGGCCTTGATACTAACGAAATTTAAGTATATGACATAATAACAAAAGTAAAGTACATAAAGATTAACTAAATACATATAGCTATGTTGAATTTAAGTATCATACAATTAAATGTATGTGTATGTATAGATTAGAGCGTCGGTGGCTCAGGAGTCAAGCACTTGACTGAAAGTCTGCAGGTCCTGGGTTCGAATCCCGCCATGTACCAATGTGTTTATCTATTTCCGATTTACATATGTACATTTATCCGACGTTCTTACGGTAAAGAAAAACATCGTGATGCTGCATATATCTGAGAAGTAATTCAAAGATATGTGTGAAGTCAACCAACCCGCACTTGGCCAGCGTGGTTGACCTAATCCCCCCTTAACTTAGGTTAGGCTCCGAGCCCCTTGTTGGGGACGTATAGTGAGCTGATGATGTATGTATAGATTAGTGTGTGTAACACTGTGTACTCACAAGGTACAGGCGGTGTGGGCGAGGAGGCGGTGCTGGCGCTATGCGAGCGCACAGTCTCCGCCAGAGATGATGTCGACTTCCATATACTGTCGCGTTTCTTCTAAAAATTTACAATTAATTTTAACACCTCAATGCTATAGACTCGCACTACTTAGTACACTTCCGGACGACATAAAGTTAGTGGCATTTCACGTGTTTAAAAATCAAACAAGTTTTAAATATTGTCTTTAAGAATACTAACCACTCTTCGTTTCTGTTTCTTCATTTCCACATCTGAATTTAATATTTCTTGTATTCTTACTTCTCTCTTTGCATTCCTTAACTGCAATAATATTTTAGCATAAGAATATTTTTTAACAGAATTACAGTCGAATGGATAATCAAGAGTTAGAGAGACCAATATATTTTTCTCGCTTGTAGCAGTTTCTCTAATACTAGAATATCTCGTTTATTGAATTTGTCCATCGGGAATGGACAAACACTCTAGCTTATAGAGGTTTCTTGCTTATCAAAGATTAACAGTACTTATAAATTTACCTATAAATTAAACAATGAACTCTTACTGCTTAAAACTCAATTATGTGTTCTTTCAGGCTATGGTCGACATCGATGCCAAATTTCAGCAAAATCCATGCAGCCGTTTTGGAAATATAATCTCTATAAAAATCTCTAATAAATATCCATCCATCCATACAAACTTTCACATTTATAATATTAGTAAGATTACCTTCAAGAAATGGACGTCATGAACGTGGTAAACACTTACTAATTTCTGATCGGCTTTGAGTCTGAGTTCTGCACAAGCTAGTGCTTTCTTGATTTCGTCTTTCAGAGGCAGCGGTAACTTGAGATGTTGCCGTGTGTCAGGGCGCGGCGTGAGACCGTTCAGAGTTGCGCGCGTGAAGAAGTGGTGGTGCAGGAGGTCGTCCAGCGAGGTCCCGCCGTGCTTACATGATGTAGAGGATAGACATAGACGGAGTACTGATACTAAAACAAGTCATAGGGTATTTAAATAAAATATTACAGTACTATCTGTTAACCGCGACTCCGTCTGCGTGGAATTAAAAATACTTTAGTAGCCTATGTGTTCTTCCATACTACGAACTATAGTATGCCAAATTTCAGTGAGAAAATATGCAGCCGATTCGGAGATATCTTTTTTAACTTAAAAAAATATCCATCCATACATCTAAACATTCGCATTTATAATATTAGTAAGATTGTAAATAAGTCAATCTGTTACAAGCCATCAGTCAGTACGGTTTATAGCCATTCACGATATCACAGCAAAATTTCTAGCATTCAACCCCTAAAAGATTCTTACCTGGACTTTCTTAAGAAAAAAATAAGAGAATGACAATAGGTTTTAACCGACTTAAAAAGAAAGATATTCTCTATTCATCTGTATTTCTATGTATCTGTTTTTAAGAAGAATTTTTAAAGTATAAACCCATGGTAAAGATCACACGAATTAATACTGAAAAAAAAATTACCTAAATCTTCAGACATTTCCTCCGGGTATATATCACAATAATACTGATCTAAAGTCGTAGCCAAGGCCATTTCATACAGCGTCCTACCGAAGCAGTGCACATCGACCGACTCAGCAGCGCTCGTGTGGCGCAACTCTAACAAATAAGGTCGGTATAGACAAGGCACACCCAGTAATACATTCTCTATATCCAAAAGTAGTGCTCTTTGATTCTCTATTGTTATATTTCCTGGGTGTATATGTCCTAGAAAAAAAAATAACAATTTGTATATGTCTGTTGTTACTATTTGTCCGAAAATATTAATTCATCATCATCATCAGCTCACTATACGTCCCCACCGAGGGGCTCGGAGCCTACTCGAACTTAAGGGTGATTAGGCCATAGTCAACCACGCTGGCCAAGTGCGGGTTGGTTGACTTCATACATATCTTTGAATTTCTTCTCAGATATGTGCAGGTTGCATCACGATGTTTTCCTTCACCGTAAGAACGTCGGATAAATGTACATATGTAAATCGGAAATCGAAAAACACATTGGTATATGACGGGATTCGCACCCAGGACCTGCTGATTGCAAGTCAAGTGCTTGATCACTGAGCCATCGACGCTCTATTAGTTCATAGTATATCGTATTATTAATTCATAGCAAGTGATAATTAAATAGTCGGTAAAAAAAATCACTCTAAAACAATAGACTATCAAGAAAAACAAATGCAATAACATCACATGAAATAAACTAATAAAGCCATACAAGCTCTACTTGTTAACATTACATTGTATTGATAAGTTATGTAGAAAAATTATACGTTAAAGTATTGTATTTAATTCTACAGTAATCATGTTATTCCACCAAGTATAGGCACATACAAAAACAATGTCATCTCGGCTTAAAAATGTGAAAACCGACTTTAACAGACTATCATAGGTACGGTATTGAAATACATACCATGCGGTAATCCTTTATCATGTAAAAACTTCAATGCTTGCAGTATCTGATATCCGTAATGTGATAATTGTCCAGTTGTAAAAGGTTTCCTTACTTTAGGGTTGCCATATTTTGCTAAATAATTCTTTCCATATTCAGTACCATATAAAATATCCCTCACACTTCCATTCTCATGTATTTTTCTAACCACATAGGCACCTGTTTCTAAATTTTGATATCCTAATAATTCATCTATATAAGGGTGCTGAAAATATAAAGAATTTTTACTGCATATAATGCTTCATTCAATTCTGGGTTATTTTTGGGTTTGGGCTTGGGCTACTCTGCCCTCCTTTAATCTGCCACTTATAAATGATGGCCTTTACAGATCATAGTATAAAAACCACAATTTCACAACATCCAATCCTCTTTCTGTGCTTTCCTTCCTCTGCGGATTAAAGGTACTCAAAGCATCTGCAATTTCGGATGTCTATAGGCCACTAGCTTGTTTACAACTTTATGATAGAAATAAAAAAATCCCAAGAAGTTCAAATTCCAATCTGTGATAATGAGGGAGTAATCTTTTATTAACCCTTAATTCGACGAAATTTTTTGTAGCAAAAGAACTGTTTTTTTAGTAAAGTCATACTTACGTTATTTCCTCTAAACTAGTTCAGTAGATTTTTTTTTAATTAATTCGTGACACTGGACACCATCGAATTAAGGGTTAATAAATCAATACATATTCACTTACAGACATATTCTGCAAACATTTGAATGCAGTTTGTAAATCTTTACCGCTGAGGTATTTATCTGGACCATAGCTCATCCATTCCAATATACAATTATTGTTACTATCTGTGTCAGTCACCTGCAAAGGACAATAACATTAAATTATCACAATAAAGTAACACACAATAAACAATTATTTTTATCACATACTGATAAGATGTTTTAGGTCAAATATTAAAGAACTTTCAAACAATGTTACAGACTGATAAACTGCAGTAGGATTAACAACTGAAGACATAGACCAGACAGAAGATATGCATAAAGTGGAAGACATCCTATGTTTCTATGTTACGCTACTTCCTTCAGTTATAATTATAATTGTATTAACACAATCATCAGGACTGTTATCAAAAGTTTCAAACTAGATCCTAGAGATTTTTACAGTATGATTTTTTTTATAAGAGAAGGGGACAAACAAGCGGCGGGAACACCGGGGTGATCAACAACATCCATGGACATCTGTAATACCAGAGGAACTGTAAATGCATTGCCGGCCTTTAAGAAATTGGTATGCTCGCTTCTTGAAGGTCCCTAAGATTTGATTTAGTAATGTTCCGTCTATTATATATGTTAATTTTAAATGTATTTGAATCTTACCATAAAAAATTGTTTTCTAATCCTCCAACCAATATCTGGTAGAGGACCTTTTAATTCATACCGACCATCTCCACGCAATGCTATTGATATTGTTTGCAGAGCTTGCTCTAAAAGAATAAAACAGTTATATTGTATTGATCAATAATGATTATACATGTTGTTACTAATTAAAGTGACACAGCGACCCAAAGTGGGCCTTGGCCTCCGACAACAGAAGTTTCCACTTTCTCCTATCCTGCGCTGTCCCAACCCAGTCCTGGACATGTAACTCATGTTGTAAGTTAAGTAAATTGTAAGTCTTAGCTAAAACATTACAAATACATACTATCTCTTTCATTATCTATAAACAAACTGAGAACATTATCATGTCACCTCAGTATTTTGGTGCAGATTTTTTTATATTGTTGTGAAAAAGTTTATTTCTTTGATTATTATATTATTAATAGAAATGGAAATTTTATATTTACATTATTATTAATACTTTCTTTTATTGCAACATACATATAAAATATTTACCTGTAATAGTGACAGAATAATTTTTTGGATCCAAGAAACTTCTTACTGGTAATGAGAGTGCTAATACATGGTGTTTTAATACTTCTCTTATGTAATTCTAAAACAAAACTATTGTTAAGTTGTAGGAAAGTAAATGGTTATAGTTTTTACATAAAAATTAACAAAGTTTAATTGTTCTTTATATTATATTTATTTCACTTAAGGATGTCACTAACAAAAAGACCCGCCAAAACTTATCACTCCTATTTTATAATAATAATAAAGATGTTTTCAGAGGTTTAATTTAAATCATAATGCAATCATAAATGAAACAATGAATGTTCTTAAGATATTAAGAAGATTACTTGTAAATCTTTTATTGCAATTGAACATGTGGCTAAAACACTTTTTGATTTGCTAGTTTAAAATATCTGTTATATTTGATATCAAATAAGCATCTTACTGGGCTTGTCTTAAGACCAATAAATAATCATCCGCATGGTCCGCACAGTATGAACTAATCCTCCATACATCTCTTAGACCAATAAAAAATAATTTAAATAATAAATATTTATATTATCATTTAATGAAGAACTTTAATCTTACTTGTAAAGCAGCTTGTCTCTCAGCAATAAAGGATGGTTGCATATTTCCAATAAGTTTCTTAGGGGGCAGTGGTAACTCGATATTTGACTTTTGCAAGTTCGTATGAAGTTCTGAAAAGTGTTTGTACCTCCGCGAGACATCCCATTTGTTTTCTTTTGATGGTCCTCTTTGCACACGTAAAATATATTCCTGTAGCAAACTAAATCCTTGAGCACGAAGAAAAGCAATTAATCTTTACCGATAGATGAACTAGAAAACTTACAGTATGTTTATCGACGTTTTGCGCATTTTCTAATGTACAAATGAGTGTTTCTGTATCGTCCAATGTAGATTTGGTTTGGAATGACTTCTCGAAAATAGCCATCACGTTAAAGGAAGTATATAATTTATTATAATAGTAGAATAATAAGCACAACACATCTTGTTATCACGGTTATGACAAATTCGGATAGCACAAAATAAAATGTTTGACATTGACATTGTCAAATGTCATAAGACATATGTCATAAAAACAATACAGACCCAAAATAATAAAGCAATAAATAATCATATTTCCGGAAAATGGGTAGACTTTAGTTCTTTGGGTTAGAATTTTAGTAACGTTAAGATATTCTAAAAATGTATTATTGTTTTAGTAAATTATAATACAGTTTCGGTTACACCTGCATCTGTGTCAGCTAAGTAATGAAGAAAAATAAAACAGTTTCAATGAAGTGTTTCAAACTATTTACTAATTTCTGTGTCTACATAGGATTTTATGGAATAATAAGTATTCCAGGTTAAATTCTTATTAATGCGTTATATACTTTTTATCTGTTACTTACGTTCGTGTATATATCGCCCTATTAAAATTTCGTATTTCTAGCAAATTTCTAGTTTCTAGTGCGCATGAACCAAAGACAACCCCTATTGATTGTGTCATTTCCGGTAATATCGCAACGAGTCGCGAGCGGAGAAGAACACGACCCTCCTGTCTGCCATTAGTATTGAATTCAAGAAAAAATGTCTCTCATCTCCGCTCGTTTGGCCTCGTCCGTGGCCAGGCGCCTGCCTAATGCAGCGTCCCAGGTATATTATCCTATTACTATTAAGTATTTGTTACAAAATTTATAATATGGCACTGTAAATCGCAATTTTCCGGTTATCATGTTGGATCATTTCGATAAAGTTGATATAAATTTTGTAGATTCCAAGAATTTTATTAATAGTTATTCATTTATGTTCTTTATTATGTCCCTTGAAATGTATAATAGTACCTTATAAGTAGTGTTTACAAAGAAAATGTCTCCAGTAACTCGTCCGACAATTCGTTATGTAACAGTGGATAATCGGTATTATATCCTAGTGCCGCAAGTTTATTCAGTAGTGAATTATTAAATATTGAACAAAAGTAGTGAACCTGATGAAACCTCGCCTGTTCATATATAAATTACGGGTATTAATATTTTCGTATTGGTTATGTTGGGGTTAGGTATCGAAGGTCGCCGCTCCTGCGGTGGCAGTGGGGTCCCGCAAGCTGCATGTCTCGTGCCCACAACGAGCTGTCGAAATCTCCACCATCCTGGAGGAGAGAATCCTCGGTGCCGCACCAAAGGTATGTGAATTATGTAAACTGCATCATTTCCTATGTTATGTATAATTTTTAAACATAAAGCTAAGTTCCACCTTCTTTTTTCATTTTACTTTGTTTCACCATATGACCTTTTTTTTAAAATAAAAATGTTGAAAACTTTTAGTTAAAAACAGTTTTAATAATAAAATAAACATATGTTTTAATTCAAACTTCTTTAACTGTGTTTGTAGTTGAATGAATTTACAATAATCAGCTGATATTTGATAATCTAAGAAACATTCATAGCTAAGTGACTAAATTTTCATATAATAAATAAGTTAATTAGTAAGTAATGTTAAAAAAGTACATAATAAGTGTTCTTAGTCGTCTGCAATGTTATATAATAAGAAAATCTCCATTCCATATTTATCTATTTATCTCTTAATATGGGTTGACATAATTTTTTGTCAATTATCTTACTACATTTAACTTTTCACTATCTCTTAACTTTTATAGCACAACTTTGCTGAATATATTGCAGTGATTTTATACTAAAAGTTTGACAATATACACATTTTATGTACCTAATCAATATTATTCTAAACTATCCATCTGCCTGTCTATATATAATTAATTGTTTAATAATATTGGAAAAAGCATAAATTTAGTGTTTTTAATGTATTATGTAATAAATAAATATAATAATATACAGGCTGACTTGGAAGAGACTGGCCGTGTGTTGAGCATCGGAGACGGTATTGCTCGTGTGTATGGCCTCAAGAACATCCAGGCTGAGGAGATGGTGGAATTCTCCTCTGGTCTTAAGGTAACTGCTGTTTTAAGGTTATTTATTTAATTAAATTATGTGTAGACAATATGCCCTGGAAACATTACAGATTTTTTTAAGCTTTAAATATAAATTACATTTATGTTCATTGTTGTTATTTGATGTTGTAAACTTGGTACCAGTGTTGGTGATCTTGTGATAGTGGACTGCAAAAACCAATTTAAGTCTACAAAACTACATTATGTAATAAACTGCATTGTGTAAAAAAGAGAAGTTATTTGGAAAATTTGCATACATTGGTTATAATAATTTTACTTAATTAAAGGGTTTAAAAATTTATGAAATCAATAAGTTTCAGTATGAAAGTATTTTTTTATTTTTGTATAGGGAATGGCCCTCAACTTGGAGCCCGACAATGTTGGTGTGGTCGTGTTTGGTAACGACAAGTTCATCAAGGAAGGCGACATTGTGAAGCGTACTGGTGCCATTGTAGATGTGCCTGTTGGCGACCAGCTGCTAGGCCGTGTGGTAGATGCCCTGGGTAACCCCATTGATGGCAAGGGCCCCGTCGACACCAAGTCCCGTATGCGAGTCGGTATCAAGGCCCCTGGTATCATCCCCCGTGTGTCTGTACGCGAGCCTATGCAGACCGGTGAGATATTTTTGCAGTTTATGTACAAAAATTCATTAAGTGAATGAAAGTGAAATGTTAATTTTATCAAATATACAAATTAATGTCAGATCATCATGGTAGATAGATTTTTTTATCAATTGCGTAAAAAAACAATTAATTTTAATGTAAATATGATATTTGCAGTGTTAAGTCAAATTTTACTTTTAGGTATTAAGGCTGTAGACTCCTTGGTGCCCATTGGTCGTGGTCAGCGTGAGTTGATCATTGGTGACCGTCAGACCGGCAAGACTGCGCTGGCCATCGACACCATCATCAACCAGCAGCGCTTCAACAAGGGACAGGATGAGAAGAAGAAGCTTTACTGCATTTACGTCGCCATCGGTCAGAAGAGATCTACCGTGGCACAAATTGTCAAGAGATTGACTGATGCTGGTGAGTATCTTTTGTAAACAATTGGACATAAGTTGTGTGACACTAAATCACTCTTATGGTAATATTAATCTAATTATGTTAGGGTCAGTTTTCATGCTAAAATGATAATTAAATTTAAATGTCAGGTGCCATCAACTACACAATCATCGTGTCTGCCACCGCGTCCGATGCCGCGCCCCTGCAGTACTTGGCGCCGTACTCGGGTTGTGCCATGGGCGAGTACTTCCGTGACAACGGCAAGCACGCCCTCATCATCTACGACGACTTGTCCAAACAGGCTGTAGCCTACCGTCAGGTAAGCTACTTATTTGATATAAGTCAGCAAATTGATCACTTGTTTGTACAAGTTTTATATTAAGTTAAAATATATGCATCATGTAATGAAGGATTCTATTCTTAGCTGTAAAACTCTTATTACAGATGTCTCTGCTGCTGCGTCGTCCCCCAGGTCGTGAGGCCTACCCTGGTGATGTGTTCTACCTCCATTCCCGTCTGCTCGAGCGTGCGGCTAAGATGTATGGAATAACATAATTATAGCTCTATATTACTGCAGTTAAAATTATAAAAATACAATGACCCGCTTTTATGCTTGCTAAAATATGTCGCACAATTTCCAGGTCCGACAAGATGGGCGGTGGCTCCCTGACCGCTCTGCCCGTCATCGAGACCCAGGCCGGTGATGTGTCCGCCTACATTCCAACTAACGTCATCTCCATCACTGACGGACAGATCTTCTTGGAGACTGAGCTCTTCTACAAGGGTATCCGGCCCGCCATCAACGTCGGTCTCTCTGTGTCCCGTGTAGGATCCGCTGCCCAGACCAAGGCCATGAAGCAGGTTAGATTACAAAAAAGGCCATATACTATCTGGATGATACTTCTTACATTGGTTTTCTTCAGATTTTTATGTTATTTTCTATGTGACTTATGTACCTGGTATGTGTATGCGTAATGTCACATGGGACCTTTTAAAATCTTATATCATAAGAAAGCTAATTAGTGTATTTCGAAATGGCACAGGTGGCTGGTTCCATGAAACTGGAGTTGGCTCAGTACCGTGAAGTGGCCGCTTTTGCACAGTTCGGCTCTGACCTTGACGCCGCCACCCAGCAGCTGCTCAACCGTGGCCAGCGCCTTACTGAACTGCTCAAGCAGGGACAGTATGTGCCCATGGCTATTGAGGAACAGGTAGGCTGAAATCAAATTAGAAATTCAAGCAAAGTCTCTAAAATCTAATGAGGTGTGTCACTAATTAATACCATCTTTCTAGGTTGCCATTATCTACTGTGGTGTACGTGGACACTTGGACAAACTGGACCCCACCAAGATCACAGCTTTCGAAAAGGAGTTTACCCAGCACATCAAGACCAGCCACCAGGGTCTCCTGGCCACCATCGCCAAGGACGGACAAATCACGCCCGAATCTGATGCTGCACTCAAGAAGATTGTCACCGAATTCATGGCCACTTTCACCCAGGCGTAATTTCTTTAGAGTAAATTTGTAACTATTCTTAAGGTTGTTGCATGTTGAGTAAATCCAAATCAAATTGACAAGCAACAATCTTAAGTAGAACTCCTAAGTGTAATGGCTGCAGATGGAAGCTGTGCAATATTTTTGAGCTTCCATATGCAGTCACAAGTAGTTGTCATTCGTATGTACTGTATTGAATGTGAATACAATCATTGAATGTATTTATCGATGTCAGGAGTGGTTAATTACATACATATATTAAAATATCTTGATTTATTTTACCCTTAAAAAATAAAGAAAAATTGAAAATCATCATTTAATGCAATTGATAACTTTGATATTTATTAATAGACTGTAAAGGTATTAGTATAGTGTCACCAACTTATCTGTGA
>NW_013530507.1:5238525-5306408 GCF_000836235.2 Papilio xuthus | reverse complement strand
GCTCGACGGATGACGTCATTTAAAGCGGCATGGCGCGGAATGCGTCCTGCACTGCGACGACATGCTAAACCGTGATGACCAAGAGGATCGACGTCTACCCCACAACGACAGCGATGGGGTTCGTTCGTTATTAAATATTAAAATATTGAGCTGATATCTTGAAAGTCATTGATGTATATGTACTTGCATATATTTAAAATTAAGTTATGTAGAAATATAATAAATAATGTACAAAAATATAAAAATATTTTGTTTTTATTTCCCCAATAATAATAGGATCATTTTAATAGAGGTATTTCATAGAAGGCTACTTGATATCGGCTCACTATAATAATAACTGATAAGTGGGTGTATTATTTTTGAACATTGATTTAATGTCAATTTTAATTTCATAAATTAGATTCCCACTTATCAGTTATTATTATAGTGAGCTAAATAAGCGTGCCTACGTATATAGATACCAAAAAAAAAAAAATTAGTTCAGCGATTATACGCATGGAGCGCCACAATCGCCGTGGATCCACGACTTCGTGCGAGTTGCCCCTCTTTCTATAGTATACTTATTATACTCTTTGGACATTTGATTTCCAAATAAGATATGACCTAAAGGTCTATATTACCAGGTCATAAAATTAAAAAAAAAAGACATTTGATTTGTTTTATCTTATTGACTTATTTTATCGAAGAAATGAAAACCTTTTATAAGATACAAGCACATGGTTTATAATTTAGTCACATAACTAGTGTATTTCTACATAAATAAGTAAACTGTGAATTAGAGCACAAGTATTCCTTACCTTGCTATATATCTAACAACATATACTGGGTCATATACCCTGTAGTTATAAATATGGAGTTTTTCGAAAAAGCTCACATACCAATAAGTGATGATTCCAAAAAAGACAAAAAACCAGATGAAAAAATAAAGAAACAACTAAAGCAAATGTTATATGGATACAAGAAAAGTGACAATGAGCTTATTAGAAAGTCGGAAAACGTAGAGGAATCGGATTCCACTTCAGTTAGCGGCTTTTCTGATTTAAACATTTCAAACGCTACTTCAGATAATGACACTACGAGAGCTACATTGGACAGTAGTGATCTAGATTCTATATCTAATTTAGTTGACAGTAATGAGGCTTCATTAATTGAAGGTACATATTCGCCAGTTAGAGACGTGAGTGAAGATTTATCCAATTCTAAAAGTGAAAGAGAATCTGAAATGAATGAAGAGAGTGACTCAGTTTTTACCTTCGGTTCTAATGTTAGTACTACTGAGACCAAATCTGATACTGAAAGTTCAACTCAATTTGATTCTGATGGAGTATTGGCTCAAAAAATTCACGATAGGCTAAATACAGTCAAATTTCCGCATGAAAAATTAAAAAGAAAGAGGATTGATAATAACAAGCACTCAATAATCTCAGCCTGTGAAGAAGAATTAATTGAACCGAAAATATCAAAAAAAGAAGATTCTCTTGCATTCACATGTGAAAATATGCAGTTCTCAGATTATTCAGATTTTCAAAGCAATGTCAATAAAGGCAGCGTCACATACACAGTCAAGCCAACCTCAACATTTGTGTCTATTACATCTAAAAATGCTAAAACTGAAAACTTTGATGATATTATGGGGCATTATAGAAATGCTATTTTTCAAAATATTAGTAATGAACGTCACAATGTAACACTTTCTCCTTTTAACATTTTGGAAGATGGTAATGATGATATACAAGTTGATAGTTCAATATCTGAATTGGGGGTAGAAGTAAATGTTAAGGATAGTGACATGACACAATCTACATCTGGGTCAGATGTTCAGAATGATGATGTGAACAATGATACAAATAATTCCCAAACAACAGAAGAAGATGTTACTTCCGATGATGTGGTATGCTCAACAGAAAACTATAAAATATATTATGGTTACGATTCTGTTATTATAGTTTTGAAACATCCTTCAGAATTGTTCATTCATGGTAAAGTTATTGTAAGCAAATTAGGAGGACTTGCTCAAATATATGGATGTAATTTAAAAAATACACCTTACTATGTGTATGCTCCATTTTACAATTTTGCTCACTGTGTCCGGACAATAGAGGGTTCAAATTATTGTACCGGATTGTTTGGCAATTTAACTTCAAAAGGAGTTTCCATCCCCGATGCTGAAGAAATTGTTACTAAAATGGGCACAAATGATGTAGTGTTAGCTTTTGAAAAATTGTTCACTTCAAAACAGGAATTTTTAGAACATAACTTCAAGGCTTGCAACTTGTTTCGTAAAACAGCAGAAAATGTTCCGTTGAACTTTAAAAGAGCCTCCGAGATGCTGGGATGTTGTTTGTATCCAGAACAGCCTTATAAACATTTTGAAGAAAATCCAAAATGGGAACTAGCAGCTAAAGCTGGTATAAATATTCTCTTATCACATGTTTCCAAGACCTGCACAAAAACATATTGTTATCTCTGTTTTCTAAAGAAAACGAGAAAGTTGACATGTTTTTGTACATGTTTAATCACTGAAAACTCATACATAATATATGTTGAATAATTGTTGTATTATAGTCAATGATCACTTCATTGTCAATCAAAATATTTATTTCTAATTTTGCTAATCAGTTTCATAAAACTTATTCCAGGCGCAGTAAATAAAAATATTAGTATGGTTTGTGGAGGTAAAGGTAGTGGGAAGTCGACATTCCTTCGCTACTATGTGAACTGGCAGATATCTTACAATGATGGGCCCATACTCGTTATAGATTTGGATCCGGGACAATGTGAATTCACTATAGCAGGCAGTATATCTGCAACGGTTGTCTTAGAAACAGAGCCTCTCCTAGGACCTAATTTTACACATCTCAAAAAGCCTAATATGTAAGTTTTTTAGTAATGCATATGTTGCAAATTGAGAAATCAATTTTTTTTTTATTAATTTTACTTAATACAAATCTGTTATTGACTATAAATGTGTATAGTTGTGACAAATTTTTAAATTTATAAATGAAAAAAAAATGAGGGTATTACTACTATGTGAGAACTCTGAACTAATAGATTTTCATACTACCCACTTCTTATTCTGTTCTATCTTTTCAGAATGCTGAACATTGGAATGATAAGCGCTATGGATAATCCGAAGCGCTATTTAAATGCTGTAGATCAGCTGATTGCCGAATGTAAAGACAATGATTTTATGAGCAGTATACCTTGGATTGTCAACACAATGGGTATGTGCAATGCCCTCGGTTTGAAATTCATCACTTACATTATACAACGCATTCAACCGACATTACTACTGCAAATAGAATTACAGAATACGAAGAAAAATTTCCCTTATCATTTGACAATACAAAAAGTTGAAGAATTATATGAGCAATATAAATACGATAGATTATTTGCTAATCTACCACGACAGAATGAATTGTCGTACACACATGTAGTAACTGAAGCAGTGACATTCCGTACGAATACTAACTCTGATAGTACGTCTTTAGCTGCAAGAGATCAGAGGTATCTTAATTTCTTATCTTATTTTGGACAAATTGCTGATTACTCATCATCACTGCTAAACGTCACCCCATATTCGTAAGTATTGATTTTTTTTCTAAAGTTACTTTTTTTTCAATGACACAATTGTTACATTTGATAAAAAGACTTGTTTAATTAGTGTTTAAAATTAAATATAGCATCTGTAAATATTTAATTTTTTTTTTGTTTTTAAAACATTGTATTGTAGGTAACTTGGTAAAAGCTCATTAATTTATTTCTATTACAGAGTTAGTTTACAAGATCTATATATCGCGACAAATATCAGAATTAATAGAGACTCAATTACCAAAGTGCTGAATGGGAAAGTGGTGGCACTCTGCAAACACACCGATAAGACTGCCAAGGTGTTTACACTGACAGATAAGCCTCTACTCTGTTATGGACATGGTAAGAAACTATTTATAGACTATACTATAAAGTCTTTGCTTTAATTTTGCGATTAGTATAAGGCAGAGCGCTATTTATTCCATAATAAGTAATAAATAATTAAATTTCCACACCAGCAAAGTCACTAACTATCCCTAGGAAAATTCCGTGTACAATATATATGGAATGACATTTCACGCGCAATATAGGATACCGTCATATAAGTACATAAGTGGTACAGTTCTTTTCAAATATCTTCGCGGCTCGAGGTCATCGGCGAGCTGCGCAGTGCCCTCTCTCTATTGCCCCGCTACAATTGAAATTGTGTTCCGCGCAGCGACTCGCGCGAAGTTAAGGGCCGTTAAAATATCTGAAAACTACTGTACGTGTAACTACATAGAAAAGTTGTATGTATGTAGAAGCGAGAGATGTTAATGGTAGTAACGCTAATAAAAAAATAACATTTCAGGACTTATTCGTGGTATTGAAAATGACATTTTGTATGTAATCACTCCAGTATCAGCTAAATGTCTATCTTCAATCAACACTATCCTTTACGCGGACTGGATGCCGGAATTAAGAGGTCAGGAGAAATTTCTCCCAGAAGGGACAATGGTGCCTTACAGAATGCTCAGTCAGTACGATCAGAGACAACTCATTTCAGCACCACGAAGAAGATTTAACCCAATACAACTATTAAAAATGTCAAGACACAAGTAACTTTGAAATTGAACATTCAGTTGACTCTTATGTTTGTTGTGGTGGTTTTGTATAAAGAATCTTGTGTAATTGTCGAAAATATATGTTGTACGTAACTCTAATTTAGTTTTCTTTTAATGTTTGAATATGCACAAACAAAACATACATTTATTTTCACTACTTTTTTTCCAATCTTACCTTCGATCACAATAACCTTTTTACCCCCACCGCTTTTTATCACGTCCCTTTTCACCAAATAACATTTACCATCTTTCAATAATTCTAACTGCTACACCAACTTGTATAATATATTGAATGTTCTCCACATTCGGCTATATAATTTTATCAAAATTGTTTTGTTTTTTAACAAACTTGTTACGCACTTATATTTTTGCATTGCATACAGTTTTGAAGCGGATATCCTTAATTCTGAAAGCACTCGCTAACTCCTAATACCACTGGCTCATTTCGCGTCCTGCATATTGATTTGAGAATGAATGCGCTATTGAGTCTATTATGCACTTTCAAACTTCTATCATACTGTTGTTATACTTAAGAAAAATGTACAACTTTTCGCTTTTGTTAACGTTCAATTTTTATTAAATATGCGAAGTACAGATTAACCAAAATATAAGATTATCTCTACCCAATGAATATCAAATTTTCTTGTCAAGTTTACATTTCTTGAGCGAAAGCAAAACGATTCTTGTATTTTTTACAAAACATTGTTTTCTATTTTAATTATAAAAGCGAAATTAATTAATGTGTTCTATATAATTGTAATTTATTGTAACGGAATGCATCGCTTGGGAAATTATAAAGTAGTGCTATTCCCCTTGAGCGTAACTAAAAAAATATAACGTATGAGTACTTAACTAATTAATTCTGTAGGATGGGCGTCGCCGGGGGATTAAAAAATGTAAAATAGATATCAAAACTACTTCGAACAAGACCATAACAATAGTAGCTGCTCCACCTAGAACTAGCCTAGACTGGCTGGCGACTCACGTGTTTTGTAGCAAAATATTTTCATTAAAAGTAATAGAAACATCTTGGGTTTTCTTTTCCGAAAACTCATTTTGAACTTGATCCCAACTAATTAGAGTAATATTGTCTTTAAATCTTAGTATATTGCAGACCTAAATTAAAAATAGAGCAAACGTAAAAATGTCCAATTCAATCAGCTGAGTTTGATGTTTACATGAAAATAAATATAGCACGTATCTCGCATGGTACGTTTTTGTATATGTAATGACGCATCACGGCTCAATGATGTCATGGGGCTGTGGAGGACAGCTAGGATACACTGACATCACTCGCAAACGTAGCTTCATTGTATTTACCTATTTGAAGGCACATCTAGCAACAAACATTGCATTGATTTAAGATTTTCATAGAACGATGCGAAAGCGATTATATAATAAACCATAAGACATATCTCAGAACATATCGAGGTTCCGATCCTTTTTATTTTTTTAATATACTACTACTGACAGAAATAACATTAATTAAAGTTGTACTAGACATATAGAAGACCGTTAAGTAGCAAATTAGCGTTGCATTAAGACGTTTACAATCTTACTATAAGCTCTATATTGCATACTTATGAGACCGTTGCAACGCGGCACCCCTCTACCCGTAATGGAAACATGACCGTTATGAATACGCGTATTTAATTTGTCCAACGTAATGATTCTGTTGGTCACACGCGGCATCAAGCGACGCCGAATTATCATTGTACGTTTATTTTCCAGATGACTAACGACAACATAACACTCTCGGCTCCTTGAATTGAATGAGTCATGATACTGCACGACTAGACCCGAACCCCGCGGTTATCATAAATTATGAATTGCTCCGAGAATAAATGAATCAATGTATTTGTTACTGGTTTCCACTGTCGACACCACATCGTATTGCTTTAATCATATATGAAAAAACAGAGATCACGACGTACGGGAGCTTCGACAATGGATACGCACGGTTACACTAGTAGTTAGGGAAATATATTTTTAAGATGTAGGAGTATTCACTTCTGTTGAATTAAGAAGGCAAAGCCGGAACGGAGCTGGCTAATCTGATCCTTTACCTTTTTGCAATAATTAAATAGTTTTACAAAACATGAGACTGATATGTGACGAAGTCAAAATTTATTTCAGATGCCAAAAATGTGAAGTCCATATTAATTTGATTAGGACCGAAATTAGAGTTAAAACTTGCTGCTATATTTAAATCCGTAAACATAACTGTTCAAACTTACCAATTGCAGTGACTAACAGATTTGACTATAACAAAATTAACAAAGAAACAATAACTAAGGCACTGAATGGAAAGTGCTGGCAGTCTGTAAACAGACTGATAAAATTGCAAAGGTGTTTACCTACACAGATAAACTAGTGCTATTTTATGAACATTGTAAAATTTTTTAATAAATTAATTATTGATAATTTAGGCAGATTATTCAGTTCACTTACACTCAAGAAGCTATAAATGACCTGTAGGCATCCCTTAGCGTAGATTTAGTATAACTTATCTAAGACAAATTCTTAAGGAACCATTGCAACCACTCTTGTGAATAGTTAAATCATATACTATCTCTGTCTTATGAATAGAGTTATGGAGATCCCAAAGATGTAACTCTATTCTTCGGAGAGGTTAATCAAGTGACTCTAGATGCTAGTTCTACTTATAAAGTAACATATTTTCTCTATTGTCACTTTTAAACTCTTTGTGTAAAGTACTAAATGAGTCAATGATGATGTAATTGTGAACAAAGTACATCATTAAACTCATATTTGTGTTATCATTCAAAGTGCTATAATATATAGTTGATTAAACTGATAAGTTAGAGTATCATGTTCATTTATATGCATTTCAAGGTTTGTCCATTGTATTGAGAAAGGTGTCAAGTTTAAAATTATACAAACATTGTTCAAATGCCTTCTTTAAGCTAATTTCACATTGGAATTGATGGCGAACAACCTCCTCGTGCACTAAATCTTCAGTTATTATCAGGGCATTTTGTTTAATAATTTGCAGGAGATTTAACCTATTTTTACTATGGATGTTGTCAAGGAATTCCTTGAAATTGAAAGTTCAATTAATTGTTAATAAATTTGTAATTGGAATAGTTCCAAAATATATTATTATAAATTATAAAAGGAAGTCTAATTATTTAGTGTTAATCCATGTATATTTGAAGATAATTTTGTACTTACAATACTAGTAAAACATAACATAAATGATTGATTTCAACTTAAATATTTTCCCCATTGATACCTTTGATTTATAAATGCTGTATTAAATTTTTATAAAAGTCAAAAAGTCTAGAAAAGAATAGTTAAAACATGGGGTTCCTTTATTACTAATAAATTATATTAGCATGCAATGTAATCATTTGGAAGATAAAATTTTACACAAACAATAGATTACAATAAAACTGCCATAATTAAATAAGAGATGGACGTGGCCGAGACACGCCCGACCTGGCCGACAGGCACTTGCTGAGTCAGATTGGGGCTCGTGCTCCATGTCAAATAAACATCCTACAATTTATACATCACTATTTTATTGAAAAATTAAAATACAAAATACCGAATTTAAGTCTCGGTGATATCGGTCCAGGCTAAATCTATATCCTGAGGAAATGCTATTCGATTATATAACATGATAATATAGCACTAAAAATTCCAGTTGGCGCACCGGGGCAGGAGCTCCCCATGGCTCGCTCGCCCCAGGGGCATCTGTTAAGGCAATTACGCTTACTCTTTATAGATATTCTATAAAATATACAAGTACCAATTGTGAAAGTATAGCCACACGAATACTGAGTGGATGTGCGTGCTGCGCGGGCCGCCGCTGGCGTCAGCTGTCAGTATCGGAAGGAAGCACTGTGTGGCCGGCGTCGCCACTGCTGCACAGTTCGAGTCGTTTCAAACGTAAGTTTACAGGCAGTATGCGAACAATTCATAAATCAGAGTCCCTCCGACAACAGCACAATTACAGCAGAGAACACCTGGTCTTCTTCTTCTTCTTGACTTGTAACGCGGCACGGGTCGCCGTTTCGAACACCTCGCGAACACCCTCCTTGCTCTTAGCGGAACACTCGAGATACGCGAACGCGTTGATCTTCTCGGCCATGGCACGGCCTTCCTGCGGCTTCACCGGCTCCTGCTTCATCTTGCGAAGCTCGTTGATGGTGGCCGGGTCATTGCGCAGATCCTTCTTGTTACCCACCAGGATAATAGGCACGTTCGGGCAGAAGTGCTTCACTTCGGGTGTCCACTTCTCTGGGATATTTTCAAGAGAATCGGGGGAATCTACCGAGAAACACATCAGGATAACATCGGTGTCTGGGTACGAGAGAGGGCGCAATCGGTCGTAATCCTCTTGGCCTGCCGTATCCCACAATGCGAGCTCCACTTGTTTGCCATCCACTTCTATGTCGGCGACGTAATTCTCAAATACTGTCGGCACATACACTTCCGGAAACTGATCCTTGCTGAACACGATCAAGAGGCATGTTTTACCGCACGCACCGTCACCGACAATCACTAGTTTTTTGCGTATCGCAGCCATCGGTCCTGTGAAACAATACAACGCAAATAATTATGATGAGCGTCAACGCCTTTCATGACTTATAAATATGGCGGCCGTATAGGAATATGGGAAGGGAGTAGTCAGACAGCCCTCAAATGTGAATAAGCACCTGAACTAGCGGAAGAAGAACAGCACCACCACATAGTACCCTCACATGCGAGGATGGTTATTTAGTATATTTTGTAGATACCTGAAGATTCTGGCTAATTTCTGCAGAATATTGACCTATCGACACTTTTTTAATCGTCTTTGCACATCACAAGCGGTGTTGCCGCATGTAACAAAACTAATAATTTCCATTGCTGTGTGAAAAACTTTATCCAATCTACTTGCTTCTGTATTGCAATTTAAAAACATTTTATTTCCTTAACAATAAAACAGCTGTTTTATGATTTTATTGAAATCTGATAAAAATGTTCATATATAAATGTATTGGGAAATGATTTTTTTATTACAGACGAAAATTATTATTTACTGACAATTTTTTGATCGGTTATATGGGATTATTTATTTGCAGTTTCCCTTAGATAGTTGTTTTTCGAGTCGTCTAATTATTAAAATCTTATGTAATACATACGTTTAATTTGTATAGTTGCCAACCAATATTAAAAGCAATGTTGTGTTAACTATATACAAGTTTAGCAAAAAAAATTAAGTTTTAAATAGCAAAACAACATAATTACCGGAATAAATAGATGTTATTGAATATCCTTTTAATTTGAAATAGCTAGATATTTAAATATTACTCAAAGATAAACTTGAAACTACGTTTAAAATTCGTTTCTTGTGGTTTATCATTTAGTTGCCAGTGGGTAAAATTGTAAACAACATAGATAAAGCTAAGACACTTGTTGCTAAATAAAGATAAAAAATTACTATATTTTAGAAATATTAATCCTTTTCATATTTATAAAATTACTAGTTGTCGCCGGCGACACCATACGCGCGGAATTAAAAAAAAAATAGTAGCCTATGTGTTCTTCCAGA
This sequence comes from Papilio xuthus, assembly GCF_000836235.2. Taxonomy (NCBI): domain Eukaryota; kingdom Metazoa; phylum Arthropoda; class Insecta; order Lepidoptera; family Papilionidae; genus Papilio; species Papilio xuthus. Next base: position 5,296,211 of record NW_013530507.1, on the reverse strand, counting down.
CTATGTTCTACATATATATTTGCTAAATTTCAGCGTGATACATGCCGTTGTTCTAGAGATACCTTCAAACGAATATCCATCCATCTACACATTTGCATTTAAAGTACCTATTAGTAAGATGGGCATTAAAGTTATGTTTTAAAGAATAATTATAATATTTTAAGATTTAAAAATACTGTTAAAATATCTAAAAGCTAAGCCTTGTATCTATTCTATGTTACTGAAGAACGTTTAAGCATAATTAACATATCACTACGTATTAAAACGAATCTAGGATTTGATTTTCGTGTCAATATCTTTACTTTATTTATTGAAGACCAGCTATCGCCTGCGAGTCTGTCCACGCCAATTTAAGAAAAAATAAAATAATGAGTAGCCTATGTAAGAACACACTACACATTAGACTATTTTCAACATCTTTGCTAAATTTCATCAAGATCCGTTCCGGAGATACCTTCAAACAAACATCCATCCATCCGTCTAAACATTCACATTTATTATATAACATGTATAGTATATATAATTAAGAAAGATATTTCATGTTCACTAATAGAATAGAAAAGTACTGATTTTTAGCGAAAGATGGCGTAATTCCTATGACCAACGTAATTCGTAAAAGTTGAAATAATACACAATCTCTTTTAATATGTTTTATTAACATTCATATGCAGTTTTCACTTAAAACTAAAGTTCCAACAAAAGAATAGTAACATATATTGCTTTATATAATGTAAATATTTTAAAATTTTGATTTAACTCTCTAGATTACAAAAATATATTTATTAAAAATTTGTACGAAAAACAACTTATTTTTTTTATAAGACGTACATAACTAAGGCAGTGAAAATGAATGGTTTAAATATAATTATTCCATTATCTTTAATATGCTTCAAGTTTAAGAAAAAAAAAAACGGCATAACATTATATTTCAAGTATGGATGATTCAACATTAGAAAACTATGGTTACATTTTTACGAGAATTTGTTTTCAAAATTTCTTCTACCTTAGCCATTATACGTTTGAAATAAACCAAGCACCAGTCTTAACAATATATGTATATCACAATAGGGTAGTGGCAAGCTCTGCTCAGATATATATTCAATTATATAGCATATATTATTCTTATAATTCTTAAAAGAATCCCCGATAAAAACAGTAAATGCAAAGAATTAAAAGTTAAATAATAAAAATCATAAAAAAAACAAATGTGTATGTTCATATTGATATGTTAATATTGCCATCAATACCTTATTTGTATAAAAAATAAAGTTAAAAAAAAATTAATAAATCAGTCGTAGCTTTTTATTGATTTTCCGAAGCCATCTGTAACAATAAAAATAAAAAAGTGAATTAACATAAAAAACAAAATGTGTACAAAAACATAATTAAAAAAAAACTTAGTTAAAACAATTAAGACTATAGCGAAAATCAAATTGTAATATTCGTTTGAAATAAATAAATTTTCCACAACGTATAATTATTTATGCCTGTTATTTTTTTATTACTTATGTGTATGATTAATTGCTAAGAATTTTTTGTAGGCGCCTTTGTTTTTTTCAGTGGGTGTCTTTCTTAATGTTTATTAACTATTAAACCACTTGCACGAAAATCTTAAAAATCAATATACTAACGTACCTTTAAATTACAATTTGATAATGTAAAAATAAAACAAATTATTACTGCATTAAAGGATGTATTTGTCAAACATCGATCTGTTTTGTGACTTCGTTTACATTATTAAGTGTGTTTACACGAATTATAAGTTAAGGAAAAAAAAGAATAGAAATTGGACAATACTGATCTGTTTCATGGCACTTATAAGAAATATATCAAGCTAGAGTAGACTAAAAATGTTTTTTTTTTTAAATACGCGGTGGCCGTTTTGCGGATAAAGCTCATATGATTACTTATAACATATATTAGTGATATTATTAAACATTTTGTGAGATAAATTTCACTTCTTTACCTTCTGCCAGGTGAAGACACCATAAGATATGCCAGCTCCGAGTACAAACGTCAGCAAGTAGGGCAAAAACTTAAAGGAGGGTAACGACCTCTTTGCCATCAACATTGTTATTCCATTCAGCTTCTTATCTGTGTAGGGCGGGTAACGTAATCTGTTGGAAAAATTAACGGTAAATTGTCACTGCATATATTTGTACAAAAACATCATGAATATTTTGTACTAGTGATTATGCCATGAAAGTCAACGTCAATTTTTTTAATGACCTTCGTAACATTTTACATTATGTTCTTAATTTAACTTCGATATAAATTTTTTTATTAATACGCCATCTTAAGACAGTGCCAGGACAGACAGTAAATTAAGAAATCTATAAAAGTCTTGAAAACAATTACCTCATATTTTTTTGTACAATTCGAAAAATCTTTTGTCTAGAATATATTAAGTGATTATGGAATTAATATAATAAATCTTACGATCCAAGTTTCTCTCCGATGGGTGAGAAATTTTTAACGAGGCAACTCTTTTTGTGCGTGAAGGTATCGAATGTCGTCTTGCCATGGTAAGCGCCGATACCACTGCTGCCAACACCGCCGAATGGTAACGTGTCAACTGTACATATATTTAAATAAGATACATTATAAGGATATAAAAAATAAAATAAAATATTGGTTCAATTAAAATGGCTTGTTATATGCATTATAAGAGTGAGTTTCCACTGTAGAAAGCATTGAATTAAATTAAAATATAATTCTTATTAATATCATAATATCACCCTTAACTTAGGGTAGGGTAGGTTCAGTGGAGACGTATTGAGAGCTGTTGATGATGATGAATAATATCATAAATATGAAAGTTAAGATGGATGGATGTTTGTTACAACATATTTCCAGACCGGCTCAACAGATTCGACGAAATTTGGCATAGATGTAGAACATAGTCTGAAAGAACACATAGCCTATTAACTAGGTCTTTTTAAAACTGCGCGGATTGAGACGCGGGCGACTGCTAGTAATATTTGACTTTAATTATTAGTAAATTTAAGCCATTTTAAATCAACCAATCGACTGTTTTACACACGCAAAATATCTCACAATACACCATACACAAATTGAAATTCAAAGTAATTTATTTGAATCCAAAAAAAATTAAATAATTACAATCGTTAACAAACAAAAGTCAAATTGAAATGTATTTATTTTATCCTATATCTATGTTTGTTACCTCACAACTCCTGAACAACTTATTTAATCTGGATGAAATTTAGAACGGTACTAGATTACAGTGTGGAATAGGCAAAAGGTATATAATAGATTAAGTTTTTTTTAAGTTATGCGCATACGGCGCTACTTAAAAATGTTCCCATATAAATGTGTTTGGTATTTTGTCAGATATATTAATTTATTTGAAATATGATTATTTATTTCATACAGAAATAAAGCAAAAATGTGAATTGGAATTCAGTTAGATAAAAAAATAATGTACAAAAGATTCAAGTAGTATTAGCAAGCAGTTATATATACATAAAATTAATCATTACCGTGCATGTTATAGCTTACATTGTCAAGTCTAATTGGTCAATATTTTTTTCTATCGAAATTGGGTAAAAATGCCGTGTACTGTAGCCACTAAAGTTAAATATTAACGCCCTTAGCATTAGCACATGCTAAAGCAGTATAAGACTTAAAATAAAAAATAAAAGTTTTTAATATGGTTCGTAAAATCATTGGGCGGAGGCCAGGCCTTTTAATTATTACAGATAAAAAAAAATATATATTTGTCATTTAATATCTGGTGATTTGGCAACTTTATTACGTCATTGAGTATTACGAAAAAATAAAAAGTAGCAAACCTCCCATGTGCATGATAGTATCGTTTACACACATCCCTCCGCTACTAGTGTTGTCGACAATGTTCGCAACGACATCCTTGCGCGTACTGAACACATACAGCGTCAGCGGCTTCTCTCTACAGTGACCATACAACATACATACAGTAAGAAAAACCACCACCGATCGAGTTATATTATCTATATTTCATTCCAATCCAAACCAGAATGGTGATTAAAAAACAAATTAAACATTTTTTTTGCTTAAATTCCAAAATAATTTCGATATTTTTATCCATCCATTTTATACAATCACAATTTTTACAAAATAACCTAAAAAACGTGAAATAGAGATAATGGCCGCTGTTGTATAGAATTTGGCATTCTCTGTTTGTTGCTGTTTTGGATTGGAACATGTATAAGTAAATATAGGAAAGTTCTTAATAGAATTAGACAGTTTGATATTTTATTGACAAGGTAAACATATAATTATAAATTTAAAAAAAAATGGAAAATATGAAAAAGATTACTTAAAGTTTCATAATCTAAATGTAAGTACCTACATATTATTTACACATATTTGCAGCTTGTCTATAGTACATAATTAATACATACATAATTATTAAGTCTAAGAAATTTACTTAAAATTAACTTATAATAAGACCGTAATTTTTCCACCACCTAAAAATATCCTTCACCGATCATAACAACAAAAATATCAAAACGTACAATCAAAAGTCATCACAATGCGTTAATTAAAGTGATACAAAAAATAATTGGCTTTATCTTTTAAAACCTTCTTTGAATTTAAATAATCAAAGGTTCGTTGTCAATGACTTTTGAATGTTTTTTTTATTTAACTGGCAACCCGCACCGTTTTTCAGCCAAGAGGTGTTTATAATGCATAAAGCCGTGCGGATGATGATCTTTGCCTTACCGCCATAAAACATGATAGTGTCATTGACACAAATGCTGCCAGAACGTGTTTGTTCATTGAACAAAGTTCGCGTATCTGTTTCATTGGTGAACACGTATAATACTAATGGATGTTCCCTGAAATGTATTGAGTAATTGGTCGATATTCGCCTATCACCTTATATTACGTGTCAGTAAATACCCGGTTAGGAAGACCGAAAATATATTCGATGTATTTTGGTTACATTGTTTATTTAATATTAGAATGTATCACAAATTTTGTTTACAATTTGAAGATAATAAATTCAAACTAAAATCCACACTAAAGCGTCAAAAATCCGTGTATTTAAAAGTTGACGGGAAGAAATTTATAACAGTATTATATTGTTTAATCATTAAATATAATTTCTCATATTAAAGTGTGTGGCCATTTAAGAACTGTGAGTGTGTACGGTGACAGACATTAATGTTGAAAAGCCATATTTTTATTTCATCGTTGTCTGTTACAAGCGATGTCAACCAAGCGTTTAAAAATTGCCTCAAGGGACCGCGTCATATAAGCGGACACTTATTTAAATTGGTCAATATCTTTTGGACCCACACTGTATAGTAGCATATAATATTCAATAATCGAAAAAATTACCAAAAAGTTTTTATTGCTGTAATTTTTTTTAATCTACATGCAATTATGATATTTATATTAATTTAAATGTGGTTGTATTTAATTTAGATAACCTCAAAATTAACAAATCGATTTATGTTTTTTAGTGTTTACCACTGTTCAGTTCTGGGCCCAAATTCCAAATAAATGAAATTGCCTCCATTGCAATTGTAAATGAATTCCATCTCTATTATTCCCGCGTGTACCAAATGCTTTACTGTAAGTGCATGTTCACACTATCGTTTTATTATAGCATGAAAAATTCAAGTGTGAACAGACTCTTAAACCGGTACCGACATCAATAAAATCACACGTTAATACCCAATACTCAAAAATAGACGTTAAAAAATCACAACACACAAAAATCACTCAACATTAAATATTAAAAAAAAATCGTAGGTATCCATTGTAAAAATACCTACACAAAAACATGTTTTCCCGTAATGTTGGCAAAACCACAGATAACATGTTTATAATTATTTCTAAAGTTATCTATGGTTTATGTGTAAAGGTATTTTGTCAATGGATAACAGACATTTTGTGACATCGGTTGAGTAAAAATGGACTTATGGACCATGGCCATCCTACTTTTACTATAAAAAAACAATGAAAGTATTCAATAAATATTTATATGTCATTGGAAAAAACCATTCGCCAAACAAAATAAAAAACGTACATTGGACAAACAATAAACATTGGAACGAAGGACTGACGTATGCTCATTTGATGTCTATTTTTTTTAATAAAATTCAAAACGTGTTGTGTATGTTAAATTAAAAAAAAACTCACCTGGCATTAATAAATTTAATAGCCTCATAGGCGTTCTCTACGGGTACAATAGGTAAAATTGGACCAAATATTTCGTCCTCCATTATTTTATCTGTACCCTTCACATTGGTCAATATTGTAGGCTCAATGAACCTCTCTATCGGGTCGGTATGACCGCCAATTGCAATTTTATCTTTACTCGCATCTATTAAAGCTTGAAGACGGCTGTGAATAAAAAAAAAGTGTTTTACCTTTATTTGACATTACGTGCTCACAATACAATGCCATATAAATAAACAAATAAAATTATGTTCATTTAAAGCAGAAATATTTTTTTTCGCATCTCAAAATACGTACTAAAATTGCATTGCGATCGAAAAAAAAAATTAAATAACGAAATACGCGAAAAAAAATCTTTTAACAAACATCAAGTAGTTATCAATCAGTAACAGTCTTTTGAGTGTCATTAACACAGTCTCTACAAACCAAGGAATCACCTAAAAAAGTGTTCCTATAAGGGTCCGTTTTCTGCCTATGAGGTACAGAACCTTAATAAATCAATGTATTTTTAACTATTTATTTTCAGTAAATACTTCACTATATTATCTGTCAGACGAATTAACTTGCGTTTCTGACTCCAAAATCTCTGTAAAACATACCATCATCTCTGTCCTTTATCTTTGTCAAAACAGAGATAGCAATATGTTTTAAACGGGGATGTAGGGCTCAGGAACCCACGGTTAGTAACATGAGTATTTATAAATCATATCCTAATCGAATTTAATAATTATAAAATTACCTGAAATGCCTGCTATTAATAATTCTGCATAGATCCGGAGATTTCTGTGGGTCCTCCCCGTACCACTCCTTGAGGACACCCCTTGCTGCGTTCACGAACTTCTCCTGCACCTCCTTGGAGCACAGGATGTAGTCAGGCGCGATACATGTCTGACCCGAGTTAATGAACTTGCCCCACAGAACTCTTTTGGCCGTCACTTCAATGTCCACTGTACCGTCTATGTAAGTTGGGCTACAAATGATAACTAAAGATTAGTATAGAAGTTTTCAGATATCTTGGCGGCTCTTAACTTTACGAGAGTCGCTATGCCGAACACAAATTTAAGCGTAGCGGGGCGTAGTGGATTGCGGGGGGAGGGGACTGCGCACTCACCAATGACCTTGGGCCGTCAAAATGTTTGAAAACAACTATAATTAATTTGACAAGGCCGACATCTCGCACTTTAAAGTCAAGCAGTGTAGGGTAGAAGAGGTCAGAATGGTACGGTCAAGGAACTATATTTACTTCCCACTTTTTACCTTTAATTTAGCTGCTAGTCTTAAATGACATTCATCGTAATGGGCAGGAAATAAAAGTCTTCAACTGTACTCAACAAAATTAAGGATCTTACCTCTTACCACCCAACTCCAGGGTAACAGGCGTAAGATGTTTGGTGGCGGCGGAGTACACGATCTTGCCCACGTTAGTTCCGCCAGTGTAGAAGATGTAATCGAATTTCTGCTGCAATAACTCTGTGGTCTCTTCAGGTCCTCCCTCTACTACTATTACCGCGTCCTAAAGTGAAAAAAAAACACATTCTAAAATATTTTTTTTAGATATGCCAAACGTGACAGTTGTTAGCGGATGTTCTTACAACTTACATAAACCGCAAAAACTTATCAAACTTTACGAACAAGAAAAAAAAAGAAAAGAAAAAAGAAATTAGCATATTCACTTATCGAAACGCAAAAAATCATACATACATTTTTCTTGGTACAGTATTGATTTAAAAATACTAATATTTACTTTGCTACCATTAAATAACAAAACTTCTGTAAAAATAAATTTCCATATTCTTGAATGACTTACATTATCTAGATACTTAGGAAGCATTTCAGCCACAAACTGCGCGCAGGCCTCAGCTAGCTCGCTGGGCTTCACAACGACTACGTTCCCGGCGGCGATAGCACCAGCCATCGGCAGGAGTAGCAACTGAAGAGGGTAATTCCACGCGCCAATCACCAGAGCCACGCCGTACGGCTCATTGTAGATCACCACATCGTCCAACATGTTCACGAAGCCCTTGGACGGCTGGAAATGTTGATATTCAGTATACACGAAGTTTGTTTACGACGAATTGCAAAAATTGTACAGCAAAAACCATAACTTCTGTCTACCAGTTATTACTACTTTTTACTACCTTTTTTTAAAGGCATAATTGTATGAAAGAAGTCTACAGGCGATAGCGTTACTCTAGACACGATAGCAAAGTTATAAATAATTAGCCGTTGTTAGCGACTCCGTCCGCTCACCATTAAAGAAATCATTAGACTATGTTCTACATCTATGCCAAATTTCAATGAGATCTAGCAGCCGTTCTGGATATACTCTCTAACAAGCACCTATCCATAAGGCCAAACTTTCGCATTTATAATATTAGTAAAATTTATAATTACACGTTCCGGCTCGGCCCATTTGTCCAAATTGTTAAGCGTGTTCTTTAAATCGTTGATCAGGTATTCAGTCTCCAGCAGCACGGCCTCCATTTTGCATCGCCTCAGATCTTTGGCTAATGCTGCAACCATCGCATTCTGATTCTCAGTGTACATACGCATTAGGTTCTGCAGCTGTTGGCGACGCCATTCTATAGGCCTTGTCACACCACGGTTGAAAGTATCGTGCGCTTTCGCCACGACCTGGAAAGGAATCGTTCTTAATAACTACATGAAGCATGCGTTTTGTTCTAGAGGAATAAAGAGAGTTAATGTTGCTCTTGCGTTATGACCATGTATTATGTTGTCAAAAAAAATATAATAATTAAAAAAGTTCATCCGTTCGGGAGCTATGATGCCACAGGTAGACACACACATAGACACCTCAAACTTAAAACACCCTGTTTTTTCGTCAGCGGTTAAAAAATAACATTCATTTTTTTTATAAAGAATGAAACGAACTCTTCCTGCATTTTTACATGTTGTTCCTTTTTAGTATTAAATGAATATATGGCTATCTAAATAGAAATCTTTATTGTTTGCGGAATAGTATCTCATAAATTTCGCTAAAGATAAAATTTTAACAGTCTTATGAAAAGCTTTTCTTTGATCTTTTACGTCGATCCGTAATTTCTCTATCTTTACAAAAACGGTAATGTTTTGTCAAGAAATACTTCAACAACATATGTTTATTGGTCAATAATTACAAAAGATAAGGAATATAACAATTATTAATGGTTATTTTATTATTAGCTCTGTTATCTGGTAGTATACAATATTATTGCATTGTTATTTTTCATTTTACGATCGTATGTTAAACTTTTTATTTAAATTTTAATTTTAATTTCCCACGACTCTGTCCGCGTTTTAAAAAAAACACTTAGTAGTCTATGTGTTAGCCTTGGAGCCATGCAGCCGTACTGGAGATACCTTCTAAGAAGAAACATCCATCTATGTAAAATTTCGCAATTATAATATCGGTATAATACAAGGCTTAAATCTTGGGAATACTAAAGTTATAGAAATTTCGTAAATGATGTTAATTTTAAAACTGAAAAACCGTTATAATGATTATCACTATTGTTAGGTTTATGGTACATTTATATATGTTTAGTACTGGCAACTTTGTGTAACTGTGTTCGCTGTTTGAAAAGATGTCATGGCGTGTGTGTAAGAAAATAAAGATGATTAAACAATAAGAAAAGTGTGTTTTAACATGGTAGCAGAGTTTTTTTTTAACATGGTAGCAGAGCGTGGTTATACAAATTGTTTACGAAGAAATGTCTAATATTTGCTGCATTGCATTAAGTATAAAAATGGCGTTTATGAAAAACAACGAAATGTTGATTCCTATGTTTGATGGCACGGATTATGTAAAATGGAAAATTCGGTTGCTAAAGTTTTTAGAATTCAAGAAATGTAAAGATGTCGTCACAAGAACGAAATCAGAAAAAGATGCTACTGCAAAATGGCAAGAAATGGATATTATGGCTACCAATTATATTTACAGCGCAATTACGAATAACCAGCTAGAATATATATGTGATTTGGATTCTGCATTCGAAATAATTACGAAGTTTGACGGAATGTATTTAAAGAAGTCAACGGCATTGCAAATATTATATAGAAATAAACTTGAGAATGTGAAACTTAATAATTATGCAGATGTAAACATTTTCTTCGATAATTTTGAGAAATGTATAAACGAATTGAAACAAGCTGGTGCAAATGTAATTGAAAATGAAAAATTGAGTTATATGTTAGTCATTACCAGAAAAATATAGTTACATTGGAGACCTTATAGATATTTTACCGGAAACAGAGAGAAATGTTGATTAAGTGAAAAATAAGATTAAAATGAAAAGCTTAGAATCTAATCCTGATATGACAGAGGCAGCATGTGAAGCTCCCCAGGATAAGTCAAATGCTTTTAAAGTTGAAGCTAAAAAGTCATCACCAACCCAGAGTTTCCAGACAAGAATATGTTTTGGTTGTGGTAAAAGAGGCCATGTTAAGAAGGATTGTTGGTATAACGTAAGTCATGGACATGGACATAATATATTTCAACACGGTAGCAGAGTTTTTTTCTTTAACATGGTAGCAGAGCGTGGTTACAATACATTTCAACAAGGTAGAGGGAAATATAATTCCAGAAGTTTCCGAGGTGGTCGTGGAAACTACCAGGCTTATCAACAAAGGTCAGAAAATAAAAATGAATATACAAGAAATTTCCATACAGCTATTGTTATTAATATGTCAACTGTGAGTAAAAACAATGTTAATAAAGGTGAGATAAATTGGTTGCTTGACAGTGGATGCACTGATCATATAATAAATAGCGATGAGTATTTTGATAATTTTATAACATTGAAAACGCCAATAATGGTAAAAGTTGGTAATGGAAATCTATTAGAAGCGACAAAAGTTGGAAATATTACTGCTTATTTTCCTGTATATAACAAGAAAGAAAAGGTAATAATAAATGATGTATTCTATGTGAAAGATATGAAAGCAAATTTATTGAGCTATGGAAAAATAACAGAAAATAATAATATTATTTCAAAAGGATATTTAACAAAGATTTATACCAAAAATGGATCATTAATAGGAATTGCTAAAAAGGATGGAGGTTTATACAAAATGACAAGTTTTGTACAAAGAAATAAAATACAAGCAAATATTACTAAAAGTACATTGACAATGAAAGAGAAAATACATAGAACATTGGGACATGTGAATTTTAAATATTTAAACATAATGTGTAAAGATGAGTTGCTTGATGGATTACCTAAAGAATTGGAATCTGAATATATAAAGTGTGCAATCTGTATTGAAAATAAAATGCATAACTTATCTTTTCATAATAACAGACAACGAGCTAGAGATATACTAGATATTGTTCACACAGATTTGAATGGGCCACATAGCACAACAGGTAATCATGGTGAAAAATACTTTTTGAGTTTCATTGATGACTACAGTAAGTTAGCAAAAATCTATTGCATTCCATCCAAAGAACAGGTGTATGAATGTTTCGTACATTATGTAAATGAAGTGCACAATATAACTGGAAAAATGATAAAAGAACTGAGGTGTGACAATGGAAAAGAATATTTAAATTCAAAGATGTATAAGTTAGCAAGAGATAAAGGTATAATGATAAAACCTTGCCCACCTTATGTGCATGAATTGAATGGTACTGCTGAGAGGTACAATAGAAGTATAATGGATATGGCAAGATGTTTGTTTGCTGAAGCAAAAGTCGATAGAAAGTACTGGCCTGAAATAGTAAAGACGGCTACATATCTGAAAAACAGAACATTGACAAATACTATTGAAAAGAAGACACCTTTTTAAATTTTCTTTAGAAAAAGGCCATCCATGAATTATATGAAAATTTATGGCAGTAAAATTTTTGTGAAAATACCAGAAGAAAAGCTCAAATCAAAATTTGATAAGAAGGCAGAATTAGGAATATTGTTGGGCTACACAGATGTTGGTTATAGAGTTTTGATTGGAGGTAAAGTATTTGTTGCAAGACATGTTGATATTATAGAAGAAGATGTTAATTGTATTGGTCTTGAAAATGATGAAGAACATCAAAATGAAGAAATTAGTAATGAGACAGGGCAAAGTAATTTAGAAGATGAAGAAACAAACGATGATGACAATATAAAGTTGCCCGAAAAGAGTTATGGAGAAAATAGACCAAAGAGAAATATAAAACCTCCAAATCGATTTGATGATGAATTTGGTTACTATTGTATTTTAGTGAATCATTGTGATGCTATGATTCTAGATAACTTTCAGGAGGCGATATCAAGTGATGAGGCCAAGCAGTGGATAAATGCAATGGACAGTGAAATGAATAGTCTTAAAAGTAAACAAATTGTAGATCGGACAAAAATAAATTGTATGATAGATTTAAAATGAAGGATATGGGTAAAGTTTAAAATTATATAGGAATTGAATATGAATATAATAGAGATTGTATTGTAGAATTTATTGGTCTAATAATATAGTTAGTATATATGTGTTAATGTTAATAGTTAAATATATAAATGTAAGGAGGCGTGTTAGGTTTATGGTACATTTATATATGTTTAGTACTGGCAACTTTGTGTAACTGTGTTCGCTGTTTGAAAAGATGTCATGGCGTGTGTGTAAGAAAATAAAGATGATTAAACAATAAGAAAAGTGTGTTTTAACATGGTAGCAGAGTTTTTTTTTAACAACTATAATAATAATGAGAGATAAAAATTTATGGGTTATGCACAAAATGCATTATCAGCGGTAAAGATTTATTGCGAGTGTAAAACTGAAGCCATTACATTAGGTAGACAAAAGACGAATTCCTAATTCGAATGTATTTCTTTTTAAACGTTCCTGACACTGACAGTTGTCAATGTCAAATTAATTACACTAATTAAGATGTCAATTAAAATATCATTTGATCAATATTATTTGAAAATTCTATATGAAAAAATAAAATTATTGAGAAACAATTATTTAGCTATTATGTAAAGGTAAAATAATTTACTTTATTACATTTAATTTGAACAATTTTAATCTATTAAAATTTGTGTTTACAATATCTTTCATAACATAACTTCCTTTTAGGCGTATATTTTTACGCGTCCAATTGAAAACTGTGAAGAAGGAAATGTTCTAATCGTGCATAAATAAGTTTCCTTGTGTTGAATAATTCGTTACTTACGTCAGCCAGATTAACCGGTTTTTGTTTAGAGTTCATAGTTGTTCCTGCAACAAAATAAAAATATTTGATTTATAGATAAAACTAGCTTTTGCCCGTGACTTCATCCGAACGAAATTAAAAAAGAAAGTTGCCTATGTGCTATTTGTTAACGAACCAGCCATCCATCTCAACTTTAGTATTTAATATTACTAGCTGTCGCCCGCTAATCCATCCGCGAGGAGGAAACTTAATTAGTAGCCTGTGTTCTTTCAGGCTATTTTCTACATCTATGCCAAATTTCACCGAGATAACGTGGTACTGGCATAAAAGGAGGGATGTGTGATTGAATTGGCTAAAAAGGAAAAGAGTGAATTCATATAACAGCTGCCAGAGATGTAGGGAAGAGTACATACTATACCAACCCTTCGTAGGAAAACGGCCAAAATGATCTAATAACAGCTAAATTATCTTCAGACAAGGTCATTGAGTAATAAACAGAATAGATAATGATAGATTTTTTCCTTGTAAGGTATTTTATACTTGTTATGTACAAGACGTTTTTTATTACATAGCAATATAAATGACCAAAGTACAATAAATAAAGACTTCTTGAAATAATGAATGTACACAAGCAGGTAAACTGCTTTTATATACAACTAGCTGTCCCCACGACTTCGTCTGCGCGGAATTAAAAAAATAAACCTTAATTAGTAGCCTATGTGTTCTTCCTTGTGTTCTACATCTATGTTAAATGTCAGTAAAATCCCTGCAGCCGTTCTGGAGACACTTTCAAACAAACATGCATCCATCCATCTAAACATTAGCATTTGTAATATTGGTACGATTCATCGTGACGATTAAAACACAGTAACGTATTCCTCTTATCGTGTTACAGTTGCTTCGATTGATTAAAAATATTTTGTAATTAGTGTGCATATCTTTGGACGCATTGATAACCACATACTATATTGGACTTTGAAACCAAAACCGAATATGATTTAGAAAGGTTTTTGACTCAATGAAATGTTTAAAAAAAGGTTTTTCTATATCTTTTTTAGTCATGAATTTATAATAGAAACTAGCTCGACTACGTCCACGCGGAATTTACAAAAAAAATATTAGTAGCCTATGTGTTCTTCCAGACTACGTTCTATCTGTGCCAAATTTCATAAAGATCCGTACGGGCGGTCCAGTACCTTCTAACAAACATCCATCCATTCAAACATTCGCATTTATGATATTAGTAAGATAGTAAGTAGATAGTTTTCCTATTGAAATATCTACCTTTTGAGTTTATTAAGTAGTCACGTACGTTGAAACAGTACATAAATAAGCATAATTAACCCGAACTGACTAAATAAGGAGGAATAAATTACAATGTATACATAAAATTATTGATTTACACTTACAAATTTATTTTTTTGGTGAACAATTGGATTTATGTCCCATCTGTTCACAAGACAGATATGGATAAAAAAAATAATTAAATGAAAAGTGATATAACTTTTAATTTAATTAATTTTCACACATAAACATCTTAAACAACGTTAAGAGAATTGTAAACTAATTAGACTAGTTGTTGTTCGCGACTCCATCCGCGCGTGGTTTAAAAAACTAAATTAGTAACATATGTGTTCTTCCAGACTATGTTCTACAACTGCGCCGTCGACACTCCAGTAGTTTTGCTTCACGTTTTTTGTAGAAAAATGACTGGAATAACAATAACAACAATGACAGTTTGACCCTAAAAGTTTGTTTTCATTGTCGTAGGCACAAAAACATACTTACAGAAAGAAAAATATTTTATTACAAGTGTTTCGGAAGTTAAATATTACGGTACGGTTTTTGCTTAGTATAAAACAGCAGTTGGCGATACGTAACGTGTTAATGAAAATAAACAATCACGCTCAGTTATTCGTAACAAGTTAAACGTAACCTTCAACAACGGAAATGACAATACAAAAAATATTACTTCGATATTAGCATATTTTTATTCCCGTTGTCTTAAGACAAATTGCACTAGCGGAATTATGCTGAAGGGCTTAATTTTTTTTTATATCATAAGGTGGCAAACGAGCGAGCGGCCACTTATAATCGCTAAAATAGCGAAGTGACCGTTGCCCATAGACATACGCAATTGCATATGCGTTGCCTACCTTTAATCGACGGAGGAGAGAATGCACAGAAAGAAAATATTTTCTCTTTCCATGCATCCTCTCAAAATAGTAGCTTACAAGGTCATTGCTACTTTTGAGCAACAATCAAAGTTACTAATCTAGAAAGAAGGTAAAGAAAGGAAGAGTCAAGATGTGATGAGGCTTCTAATATACGTCTTGTTATTGGATTCAAGCGTGGTATTTAGTCTTTGCAGTTTGGCGCATTATTTTACATATAAGAAAGTGACTATAACATTACACGCTTCAAATAAATAAGTCCATAATAGTTACATAACTTACACTGGTAACTAACGCTCGGGTCACTGCCCTATTGCACCTAATGTGCTGCGTAGGTGACAACATTTACCTACAAAGTACCTACTTTTATATTATACTTATATTTCAATATTTTATACAAGCTAAACTAATTCTACAAAGAACTTTGTATTTTGAAGCGCCAATAACCTAATAGCGAGGGTACGCATTTCCGATCAGGTGGTCGAGAATTCGAATCCCGCCATTCGAGTATTGTCGTAAAACCATAACCTAGCACAAGCCTATTTTTTTCCAGAGGAATGCTTTATGCATACTTCGCGCCCCGGGGGGGACGCGGCAGTTATGTCGGATTCTCCTCCATAGCGGAGGCATACCCACTAAACCTCTCTGTTCCTCCAACGCATCGGGACGAGACCACGGGCACGCTTTCGCTCTCGTCCGCGACCAACCTAGCACAAGCCTAGACCTTAGTTGGAATGGTACAAGAAATATTAGTAAATTAATAAAAAATACTCGTATCGTTTAAAAAAAATGACGTCACTATTTAATCAACAATTCGAATCTATCTAAAAATAGTTAGCCTTGTGTGGTAATTAGAAATATGTCATAGTAGTGGTTCTGTTCTGTTTCTTGTTTATGGCTCTCCCTCATCGGATTGGGCCAATGTCAAGTGTTTATGTTAGGAGTGGTTATGTGATGTCATTGAATGCGAGTATAATGTTATTGTGATGTTGCAGTAAATTTAATGCTAGTATGATAAAAATCTAAAATGCAACAAAATATAATTAATCTTTGTATAAAAGAGTTAGTGTAATTACCTTGTCTTGTTAAACATATGATTAATTTCATATTGTGTTTTGTTTATTTTTGCCTTCATAATAATTATTGTAGCCTTGTTAACTTAAAAAGCCGAATATTAAAATTACTTCAAGTATAAATTGCAGGAGAAAAAAACAATTTATATTATTTAATTGCATATTATATACCAT
Source organism: Papilio xuthus (assembly GCF_000836235.2). Classification (NCBI taxonomy): domain Eukaryota; kingdom Metazoa; phylum Arthropoda; class Insecta; order Lepidoptera; family Papilionidae; genus Papilio; species Papilio xuthus. Next base: position 5,279,469 of record NW_013530507.1, on the reverse strand, counting down.
GTTTTATAAAACATATATATTTATTTAAATTTATATAAGGACATCTTAATATTTTGTAAAAGATGTTCAAAATTAATGTAGCTCGTATGTACATTATGTGCATTTGTAATATTATAAACAAATAGCTAGATTATGTTAACCTTGATAACAAAAAACAACTGACATTCACAAACACTATGAGGTTGATTAAAAATTTTGTGTGTAATGCATATAATTTAGAGTCCTAGAGACCGCAATATTTTTCATCCTTATAAAGGTTTTTTTCTAGTCAGTCAGTTCACTTATCCATGTAGATAAATAACTTAAACTATACTTTAAAAGCTTAAACTTAAATAGCCCGTGAGTGACTAACCAAAGAATTTTTTATTTTTTAATATTCTAAGTTGCAATTGTAATATTAGAATTAATTATTAAAAATGTACATACTGTATTTTCGATACTGTTATTCCCTTGGGAAGTAAAATGTTAGTAATTTATAACTTTATTTTTCATTTAGTAAGCCATTTAAAAATTTATCTTTATGGTAAAATTTGTTATCACTAATTAAAAACTTCATTTGGAGTATTTAAATGTTATCATTTTATATAGTTTGAATAATTCATTATATTGTTAATTAAGTTTTTAAGTTTAACTTAATTAAATTTCAATTAAATTGATCGGTACTGTGCTATATAATATACAATTTTCATTAAAGCTATTAGGGAACTTCAAAAAACAATTGCAAAGTTGGGAAGACCTATTATTGAAATCTACACATAACCCAAGCCAATAAAATATATAGTAAAAGATTATTCCCATTTGATGATGGTCAATCTTTGCCTTTATCAGTCTACTAATGAAGCTTCATGATGAAACATTTAATTATTTTTGTTCCTATTTCTCATTGTATGCATTATATTACAAAATAGAAAAAAATCTGGTCAGTGTAATGTTGTCTATAGTTAGTAATCTTTTAGTCGTCATATAAGTTTAAAAGGTAATATATAAAGTTCAATAGTTGTTTCATTTATTAGGCATACAAGTTTATGATTATAAAACAAGATCCGTGACTTATAATGTATAGTGATAATAAGACAGTATAGGAATATTCCTATAACACTAAAGGAAATGAATTATATGATGGTTATTACTTACCGATAGATACGACCCAACGTTGATATACAAATACACTAAATTGACACTTGCTAAATAATAAAATTTCTTTTCTGTAACTTTCCTAACACCTGACGTGAACGTGCGCCTTTATTGGAGTGTAATTAAAAAAAAATAAGTTGTAATTAGCGGCAAGCAAATATACGATACGATAGTAGTGGTCTAATAAATATTTTTGATATCACTTAAATATTTTTATTGTATGAAATTGTATCGTAGCTGTGCCATTAAGTTCAGTGAACGAATGATTGTGCAACTTCAAGTATCTGTTTCAAGTTTCGGAGTGTAGTTTAGAATTTTTGTTCTAGATGGCGCACAAATAAAAAAATCGAAAAAAAATTGTTACAAAAAAATAATCGACCTTACTATAAAGAATGATTTTTTTTTGTATTGGACATGTTTTTTATTCCATCAGTGATTTAATAAAAAAAAACATTGAACTGTATCTTATAGTATGTAAATAAGTTCCCTTTGACCTTAATGCAACATTAAAATGATGTGTTTTTTTTTAAATTACTACTTAGAGCGAATACTTGTAGATTTATAAAAAAACGTTGTTTTTTGCCTCTAGATTCACCATAATTCAAACATTATTGGAGGACTTCATTTTTTCCTGCTCTCCATACTTAAATGTGCGTTCCAAAAAAGTAGATTTCAACAATTTGGTTATATATCGATGAAAAAGAACATTGTTTTTCTTTATAGTTATGCGACAAGAGGACGTACTCGTTGACGGGTACAACAGAAAGAACAAAGAAGCGATAATTAGTATGATTAAAATACAATTAAAAACGTTTTAGAAAAAAAGGTTATTTTCTTACTGTGCAGTAAAATCACTCACCTTTGCAATTATCGGGGTCGTGTAAAAACATACATGTGTAATATAATTACGGATAATCATAAACTTTTAATAATAATGATATTTTCACACTAAATGTAGTGGTTTTTTTCCAGACCTATGTGAGAGATTATACGAATAAACTCCGGTAAAGGTTTGGTGAATATCAGTGTCTGAAAGTAGTGAGTGGATCATGGAATAACCAGCAGAACTATCATGAAAGAAAATAAACCTGAGGAAGAAATGTAGCCAGCAACGAGTTCACTGAAACCAGTTAAATTTTTAAAGAAACAAGAAGAGCAGTTTGAGAATCCCAAGAGTTGTGAGTACAATCAAATCTCCGCATAAGGGTTAAGCTTCGGAAATGAGCCGCGAAAACTGAGGTAGTAACCAAATATTTTGGCGAGCATATTGAATATGCCTACAATTTATAGCCGTGTATAGAGAAACAGCGATGAACGAGATCGCGAATAAGGAGTAATGCATACGTAGTTTGTGTTTGTCGTATATATTTATAACGTGACATTGATGTTTTTGTATTGTATTTAGGTTTAAAAACTGGTTATGTTACATTACGACACAGGTTACAATACGCTATTGCATTGTAACCTTACTTTAATCGTTGTAGGTCGTGTTAAATAAATGGACAAACATTTTTATATTCCTATCGCGTTCGAAGATCGTTATGGTGGCAATTGCTCGACAAACATGGTCTACGTGTTGAACTAGCGGAGTATTTTTTTCAAGGTCAGTTGTTTGAGTCTTATAGTATAATTTCACTGCGGTAACTTGCAATAATATTGATTTGGTAGTATTTGTTTTTGTAAAAAAGATATATTTTTAACACAAGTTTTACGATAGTGAAATTCTACGGTTATCAACACTATAAGCACTTCTATGCTAATATAATAAAGAGGAAAGCTTTTTAACATATTAAATTTTGTTATTAATTGCTTAAAAATAACTGCCAATGCAAGATTTCCGGTCTTTAGTTAATTATAATGAGAATACGTTATTTGATTTGATTTTCTTGAAGGCCTAATTTCATGGGCTTTATTTTACTCATTATTTTAATACTAATTAATTACGAAACTAGCTTCTCGAAAAGATATTATAATATCGTCTTTTAAATATGTTAAAGTAAGATTTACAATGAAATGTTTCGAACTACCATTTTGTTTATGATGTCATACAGAAGGAAATTCGCAAAGATTGTAATATAATTAAGTAAAGCAAGAAAAATAAACAATAAAGAATGATAGCATTATTTTTAACGCACTGGTTTAGACAATCAGAGCCCTGTAGATGCAGTTGACAGGAGATTTGTCCTTTTTTAACTGTGTCAAGAATTTCAACTTATTCGCCTGAATTTCAAAATCAATAATAAATGTCGTCGACCTTCTGAATACCGTTTATAAAAGTGTACTTACTTTTTTATATCTTTAAAAGATAATCAATGTAAAATGTATTTATTATTTTTGTTGTTTGGATTCGAAATAAACTTGACATTATTAACCGTTTACAGTTTTATACAACAACGTATCATAATGCTTGAGTAGTAAAAAAATAACTAGAGTTTTATTAAAATAATACTATAAATTTATCGTAAGTGTGCACTTCGATTCTACCCTAGTGTGAAACTGACTGATGGACTGACTTTGGGTTTCGACTGTCATGACACTTGTCACATATTATTGTCAAAGATGTAAATATGTGTGTGATACTGACACTACAACACTTTAATGTTATATTTAACATCTATCAGTTTTAGCTTCATAGTGAGGGACTTGTTTAAAAACATCGATTAAAGTGGATGATTCGATTCGGACTCAAACATATGTGAATCGAATTTAATTGTTTTGAAATACCCATGTTTTTCGTTCGATTTTTTTTGTAACATCTTCCAACATTGTGACGACGTTCCATTGAAATGATAACAATAAATATGTAACTTCAAAATGTTAAATAACATTTGATGCCCGCCGTAATAAGGTTTCGTCGTTCGATTTTGATTAAGTACCAAATGTGTCCTATTAAAATGGCCCTGCTGTATGGATTGAAAACAACGCAGGATTGTGACAGAATAATTAAGCCTAGATAGGCATACGCGTATTGAATTGATACGTCATAATTAGGTGCTTCATAAGCTGGTCGTCGTGTGAGGTACAACATAAGTTTACTGTGGACGGATTCAGAATACAATAATCGTAAAGACGGTAACACGGCTTTTATTCTAAGGAATTACTATGCGTACAGCGTAATTAGATAGTGTTGTTTTTGCAATTGTTTTGAAACCAAACTTTAAATAAGTTTGGTTTGACGGAATAACACGACGGCATATATTAAAACCGATAATATTAGATTCTAAATTATTTGTTTCATAAGTTAACTGGCTGTTGCCCGCGACTCGGTTCTCGCGGCATTATAAAAAAAACTTAATAAGTAGTCTATGTGTTTTTCCAGACTATGTTCTAAATCTATGCCAAATTTCAGCGAGATCCATACAGCCGTTCCATCCAAACATTCGTATTTATAATATATGTAAGAAGTAAGATAATAAAATTCAAAATTATTGTGTTTGTCCTACTTTAGGCAGATCAACGGTTTGAGGTAATTCAAGCTTTTAAAATCTTTAGACTTGCTGATAGGATTTTTTTAGAAGCAGAGCATCAGTCAGTGCCAGTCTATCTCAAACAAGGCTCTCTCGGTTCGTACATGTATAAAACTTAATTAAAGGGATTTTAGTCTCAGAAACCCACGATGTATTGTTTTTAGACGAGTAAAAAATATGTCATCATCGTCAGCTCACTATACGTCCCCACCGAGGGGCTAGGAGCCTACCCTAACTTAAGGGTGATTAGGCCATAGTCAACCACGCTGGTTAAGTGCGGGTTGACTTCACACATATCTTTGAATTTTCTTATCAGATATGTGCAGGTTGCATCACGATGTTTTCCTTGACCGTAAAAACGTCGGATAAATGTACATATGTAAATCGGAAATCGAGAAACACATTGGTACATGGCGGGATTCGAACCCAGGATCTGCAGATTGCAAGTCAAGTGATTGACCCCTGAGCCACCGATGCTCAAAAAATATGTAGTTGTTATTTATTTTAAAGGTTAACCAACTCTAAAACATTGTTCTCAACAACAATGCATCTTTTGGTCTCTGAATTATAATTGAATGGGTTGTTTCATTCGTTTAAGGACCTGTTTAGTTTAATGTATGTGTTAAAATTTATAACTTTGTTCTTACATAAATTTTTCGTTGTGCATATTTTTCTTTGTTTATACATTTGTGACTGTTATGGGCAAGGAAACAACTATTGTAAATAGTCTATTGTCTGCAATGAATCATTACGAAGTGCTTTGTTTTAGGTACTTTTATTTTACATTTTATATTACATTTAATGTAACAAACATATTGATTTTAATTTGAAAAAGGCTAGACGTTGCTGACGACTCCGAGAGCAAGGAATTAAAAAAAAAAACTTAATTAGTAGCCTATGTGTTTATTAATCTATGCCAAACTTCACAGAGAATGCAGTCGTTCCGAAGATACCTTCAAACAAACGTACATCCATCCAAACATTCGTACTATAATATTAGTAAGATAGAGTGACGCAACTAAAGTTAAATAACATAGAACTTGTACTTTTTATGGTTTTTTTCCATTTATAAATCAAATGTAGGTATTTGTAATATAAGATGGGAAATAGAACTGTCACGTAATGTATGATTGAGGGCTGGCAAAGGTTTGTATCTTCTTGTGTAAAATGTACTCTTATAAATACGTTGCTGTCGTTAAAACGTGACTTTCTTTTTATTATTATATGTATAATACCAGATATTTTTTTTATTTTTACGGCGTAACTAAGCAAGTAAATAAACGACATAAACAAAAATATTGTATATATTATATATTACAAGGTTAAATATAATTAAGGGATTTAAAAACATAATACCATTAATAATTTCTCCTTCCACGTCCACTAGTGTCTCGGAATTATTTTGATTTTTTTCACTTTTATCGATATCATCCGAGTTTATTTCAATATCGATAATATGCACATCACTATCCACGGGTACCGTGTGTACGTCCGCGTGCTGTACGGTCGGAGGGTTCATTGCTACTGATCAATGGATTGAATCACAGGCGCTTAGAGTCCACGTTTAAAAAACCTTGTTTCTTTTCATTTCGGAGCGAAGAGTAGAATTCGGCATTTTAAACAAACTAATGCTTAACTTTACAACAATCAATGGAACAAGTTGTTCGTGCAATAATTAGTTAGAAGTCTTAAAAAATAATGCTTAGGCTAACGTAGCTAGTGCTACTATCTGTGTACCACAATAACATTTTACATTGTTAGGATGCAAAAGAAACAAATTACTGCTTCCAGATATGTGAGAAATTTTTAAATATACCACTATAACCACGTGCAGTTGAACTTAAGGTCATTAGCATTGCTCCACCTAGGGTTGCCAGGTCGCCAAACCTAATAGCCGGACATACCAGTAAGTTTGGCCAGACATTTGGGTAGAAAGGGCGGACACCCTACATTATTGATTATTTTGTCTCAGTATTAATAGGTACGACACATTCGTTTGCGAATTGTGAAGGCCTGATAAAAGCCGGACAACCCGGACACCGTTATTTTGAACGGACACGCAATCAGAAAGCCTATCTATGTCCGGCTTTATCCGGACGCCTGGTAACGCTAGCTCCAACGATTTTAAACGAGTACTGGTCACAAAGTAGATTTTTATTACAGAACCACGATTAAAAAAACATCTCAAATCCATCGGTAGTTTTCCATGAATGCATTACATTATACTTGTTAAATAAGTCAAACGATTTCTAATAGAATATATTTCAACTAAATGTCGTAATATCAAATAAATAAACTACTAAAATAAAATATTCAGATGATAAACAACTGAGAAAATGTGTACTGAGAAAATAAAGTTTAGATTGTATAAAATGAAAATAAAAGAGTTTATTCGAGGCTTTCACTTATGTTTGCATACAAAAACTTAACAAGAACACAGAGAGTGAAAAGATCCAAAAAAGGATGAATATACGCTTTTTGTGACGTCATCGCGTCAGTCATCTGTCACGTTTTTTGTATTCGGTTGGTACAATCATATTGTGCCATTGTTTACCCTAAGGACACATATTTAAGGGTATATCACAATCTTTTACAAGCACGTCCAAGTTCATAATATCAAAAACCGGTGGTCAAAGGGTTAAAACACATATTTAACTAAACTGTCTAACTGTATTTTACTGTAGTAATACAGATAACATGTCTTGGTTACAGTCTCAGAGTGAAATAATAATGCTTTTATAATCTGTGGAATGAATGAATTAGAATTCATTATGTTTTCTTTTATTTTTTAAACAATTTACTTTCACCGGCGTTTTACTATAAACATTTAACTATTTACGACAAAAAATAGACGTAAAACTGTTACCTGTCGATCTTTGTCAACTGACTTCTTTTGTGATACATTAATGATGATATAACCATTTTCTTGATAAGAATTTAAAGTTTCTCTTGCAGTAACGAATTGAAAGAGCAAACTTATTAATAAAAAACTGGACTCTAATACAACTTAATGTATTTTATCATATATTCGAGTTCAAACCACTTAATGGTAATGTAAATCTGTTTAAGTTTACACTCTAGAAAATATTATTACTACTTCGGTAGGTTTTACTTAAGGAAGGACGGTGATGGAAAACATCGTGATGCAACCTGCATATATCTGAGAAAAAATTCAAAGATATGTGTGAAATCAACCAACCCGCACTTGGCCAAAGTAGACTACGACCTAATCACCCTTAATTTAGGGTAGGCTCCGAGCCCCTCGGTGGGGAAGTATAGTGAGCTGATGATGATGATGATGATAACTACTTCCATCAAAAATAACTGTAATTAGTATAGTATGATGCAGCATAAATTAATTTAAAACGGATTATGTATAAAGTCTCGTCGTTTGACATTTCTGTTTAAACTATCATAATAACATAAAGAGTATATTTTAAAAGTGTATGAAATGCATTATAATATAATACTACCAATGAGAAATGTAAGGTTCGTTAAAATTCCATTAATGTAACGTTGCTATTATGAACATCTGTCATGGACGGTCAGTTTTAAATAATAGATAATTTAAATTAAAATCTAGATGTTAATAACATTATCTTGTCTTTTATAGATATACCCATAACCTATAGAATAGAATTTAATATTTAGCGTTAATAAAACTATGTTACTAAATTCAACGTTCTAAACTCGAAAAACACATAAAATTTCAGCTTGTCCTGTTTATAAAAGGAGTTTAAATTATTGGGATCTTAATTTGCCTCTTATTTTCGCGTGTATTCGAGGGAAAAAAAGCTTTTACGTTTAATATAAAAATTGCCCAATTTTTTTTTAAGATAATTTATTTGTTCTTCTCACAATACGTCTGGGACAACGGCCTTTGTTTAATTTCAAGTAATTTTTTTGTTATACTACGTTGAATATTTTTAAGATAAACATTAATTAATTAATTAATAATAATTTGTTAAATTATCAGTTTTCTTCATTATAATTTCTTTATTATTAATCTAATGAAATAAAACCTTGATCAAAGGCCGAGTATCGTGGCTTCCGGGGCGGTAAACAAGAAAACTCAAGTCCAGTTAGATAGGTATGTGTATGTCACATCTAGTTCTTTTTTAGCCGAATTAAAAAAGATGGAGGAGGTTATCAATAACGTACGATTTTTCTATGTTACGTCGTAATGCGTCCCCTGGTGCTCCGATTTTGAAGTTTTTTTAACAAGCTTGTTTTTTTACCTGTTTTAATATTTGTTATCAAGTCTTGCAAAATTAATTAGATCTGATGATGGAGCTGGAAGATGGTCATAGGAACTTCGCAATGAAATGACACAGAGTTTGGTCTCGTTTGAATCGTCTTGACGATTAGTTTGTCTTTTATTGATGATGATCTGAAGTTGGAAGCTTGTTTATAATAAGTAATTTTTAAGTACTTATTTAGTTAAAATGTTTTGAAAGTTATTTCTAACTTACCGTTGCCGTTCATTATTTCGCCGAATGCGTTGTCTATGCGTATCTGTATTGAATCTTTGACACCGGTTTCCTCTAACTGGTCTTCTATGTCTATAACGTGCACTTCACTAGCTCGCTCGTCCACGCCGTGTTTAATCTGCGGCGGTAGCATTTCAACTGACATTATACGCACTTCAAACAATCTAAGTATCTTATAATATTTTTATATTAACTTGCTTGATGTTAGAAGTTATTCAAATCAAATGAGAATTATAAATTGCTCTGTGATTGACATCTGAGCACTATTCAGTTTAAAAAGCTAGTTTTATCTGTCACTAGAAATCTGCCCCGAATTCGTTCCATCACAATTACCCAAACACATACTAAAATGTTATTGGTTAATTTCTTTTTGTATAATTGAATAGGCTTTTAGTTTATTAGGATTAAATTATTAATTACAATTATCATTTATAGAATTTTTCCACTGATTTCTTTTTCAAAGCGAATGATAGAAATTATATTTTGTATATTTATACAAGTATTTGGTGTGGAAAACAACAGTGGATACGTCCGTCTAATGAGGCTATACACGTGTCATCCCTGTCATTCATCTTTGACAAAAAAGAGATAACAACATGTTTCAAACGGGGATTTTGGTCTCAGAAAGCCACGGTAAGTCACGTGTTAACGCGTTACGTTCTCCAACTTCCTGATACAATTACATGGCTGTTGTCTACATTAAACGCCTGTTTGTGACATCGTGCACGTAATACCGAGTGATTTATTTGATTAACTAAAATTAACCGAGTTATGTTACGCTTTAAATTTGTTATATCGATTATTACTACGGTAACTATTGTAAAAACTTATATTTGTCACTCTTTTTAGTACAAAACTTAAACATTATTGTGATAAAAATGTTAAGTGCAGAATTAAACATTCTGACAAAGACGTGACATACTGGCCAGTACCTTTGCTATTTTTTTCTAAAGGACGAGGAGAAAAAAATTCTACGAAGGAGTTATATTGTAAGAATTTTCTTAAAGTTCTTTTTCATCTCATTAAAACTTGAGAAGCAGTTCCAAACTGTTTTTAAAACAGGATTCTTCTTTTTTTTAATGTTAATACAGGATGTTTTTTTTATTTTTCTAACTTAAAAATAAACGAATTAATCTATTCGAGACGAGCACTTAAAATATACTTAATTAATAATCTAACAATTATTTAGGTAAAAAATTCAAAGGTTAAATTCGTTATAAAAACACTGTTTTGTTCCGCATAGTTGATGTATAAGCGGATAATATATTTTTTGTTGATGGAACCGGATTTTTTTTTGTGTGAAATAAACGAGTGTACTATAGCGGCTAGGTGGTAGATCGCATCACCATTATTTTAATAATACAGTCTTAACCTAATACCCATTTATTCATGCGACTAGCCGCGTACGACTGTAATTTTATTAAAAAGTCGCTGGCCTTTTAATACCGTACACATGGAATTGACGTAAAAAGGAACTAAGCCCAAGGATTTTTTGTCTTTTAGATGTTACGATAAGTTTTTTTAAGTAACATGCTGTATAAAACACATTTATGAAACAAAAATTTTATAGATAGAATCTTGCTAGAGGTCCCATAAGTGGTAAAAGTCCAAAGCTATTAAATATAACTTAAAAAATAACTATTAAAATAAATCCCTTGAGAAAGATAAGCTTCAAATTATAAAAAAAAATGATTTAAAATCGAAACAAAACCTTAATAGATTAATGCTGTAATAGGTTTTTAAATTATTACGACATTAGCTGTCACCCGCGACTCTGTCCGCGCGGAATAAAAAAAACATAATTAGTGGCCTATTTGTTCTTCCAGACTATGTTCTACTTGTATGCCAAACTTTATCGAGATCGGCTTAGCCCGTCTGGCGATACCTTCAAACAACATCGACCATCCATCTAAACATTCGCATTTATAATATTAGTAAGATGTAGTAAGAAATAAGATTACATTAATTTACCTTAGCTTCGTTTTAAGAGTTAAGTTTATAATATACGTTATTTCTACTCATATTACATTTTTATTCTAATTGCCGTACTTAGAGTAATAGTCGTAACAAAAATGTAAAATGGATATAGTCTTGCTAATATTATAAATGTGAAAGTTTAGATGGATGAGTGTATGTTAGAAGATATTTACAGAGCGGCTCTATAGATCATGTTGAAATTTGGCATGGATGTAGAACATAACCTGAAATAAGTTAATATAATAAATCATATCAAATAATCATCAAAGATAGAAAGATATCGGTAAATTATTCATTAATTAAGTTTTTTATTAGTAGCCTGTACACATAGACACATCCCCCGCGAACGGAGTCGCAAATAATAGGCTAGTTTGTATATAATTTTCCGCTAATGGTTCTTCCACTGATGATTATTTCCAATGATTCGTTATATTTTTACCAAACAAAAACTTACAGATAATATTAGGTAACCATTAAGTTTTTGTTTTGGTTTTTATATGTAGGTTGAAGAAAAAAATGTAAATTATTTAATTAATTTAAAATAGAATTCAAATATATAAGAGTGCCACTAAATAAGAGTATGTCGACGCGACTCCGTCCACGCGAAATGAAAAAAAATCAATTAGTAGCCTATGTGTTCTTCCAGTCTATCTATGCCAAATTTCAGCGAGATCCATTCGGTCGTTGTGGAGATACCTTCAAATACACACACATCCATCCATTCATCCAGACATTCACATTTATAATATTAGTAAGAAGTACTAGTGTATTACAGTTACTTGTATTATATACAATGTTTGATATCGATGTCACGATCGTAAGGGCATTGATGCAAGTCGCATGACAAGGTTGTTAGTTGCATGGACCGGTTCCGCTGCATGTTTGACCTTGCCCAAAGCTGACTATGTCGAATTCATTAATAGCAAGCTAAGCTTTATTTTACTTCTTTTTGTATAAGACTTACTAATGAGACGCCGGAAAATAACTTAAATCTTATGAAGAAGATCAAATGTTTTTTTTTAATGAAATTTTAGTCAAAGACAGGTTGAGATATGTTTGGTAAAAATAATAAAGTAAGGTCTTAAAATAGAAAATCAATTTAATTTATTTTTCATAATTCATCGTGATTCTTATCTTTTACGACACCATTTATAGCCATTGTGGAATACTTAGCAATAAAATCATCCCAAAATTTAACGCGTTCACCCATAGGATTTTCCTTCATTCGAAGTTTTTTGTTGATATGAAGGTAGTTGTTCTTTTCTTTGCTGAGTGGCTGCCATGTGAAATTTTTAAGTAATTCATCACTGACATCGGGTGTTGGGTTTCTGAAAACGAGTAAAGATTGTAAGTAATAGATTTTGTTTTGCAAGAAAAATCGAATATGTTATTATGTTATAACATTTAGATTTTCTTCGTATATTCAACACGAAATAAGCTAGGAAATTAGGACAGTGAGTCTGATATTTGTGACAATCTCCATCGTATTATCATTTCCGAGTATTAGTAAAGTGCAACAAAAATCCCATTCAAATTTTGATATAATTGACGATGACGAAGACAATGCAATTGTCACAAATCGTTCCTTTTGTCATTAAAATTAAAACAAGTAAAATTAATCTTAAATAGCTACGTTTTAATATTGGAAACCAAAATAACATAGGAAATATAATTTCACAACCTTATTTCTATGAATACATAAACTCTTAAATCTATGAATCATCTTAAATTAGTAATAATATAAATGCCAATGTTTAGATGGACGGATGGATAGATGGATGTTTGTTTGAAGGAATCTCCAGTACGGCTGCATGGACCTCGCTCAAATTTAGAGACACTGACAGAGAAAATAGTCTGGAAGAACTCATAGACTACTTTTTTTTATTTTCGCGGGGACAGAGTCGCGGGCGACATCTAGTGTTCTACTATAGTTACCGTTTAGTTTCTTTGAAAACAAGCACTTACCGATGTTTTGCAAAATTTGTCCACAAGCGCACCATATTCTTCAATACTTTCATATCGGGTTGTTCGCTTAACAATTTACGAAGTTTAATATAATTGTTTTTAATTCTGGTACAAAGATGCAAATAGCACAACTCGTCAGTTATTGTGGCTCCCCAATTTTCTATCGGAAATCTGATACGTCGGTACATGTATTCAATATTTTCGTTTAATGATCCTCGGAAATCGAAAACGTAGTAATAAACTGATGACTTGAGATCTTTACTCAATTTTTCTGCCGCAAGATTCAAAGCGTAATTTTGAAGAACATCTCCAACGTACACTGCATACTCTAGGATGTTGTTGTAATATAAGTAACCTTCTTCGAAGTAAAAGTTTTGTATTTCTTTTACCGCTTCTTGAAATACAGAACTGTTTCGATCGAATTGAAATCCAGTCCTTTTTGGAAGATGTACGAAAAAATCTTGACTATATTCCGTAAGTAATCTTGGTTCAAATATATAAGGTGATGCCAAATCTAGACCTTCTCTGGAGTTCATTCCAATTATGATGGGGACATCATTAACGACAACTCCATTCTCCGGCAATGATGTTAAAACAGCATCTGGATTGTTCATCTCCACAATTGGACTAAAAGGTTGAATAACCAGTTGTGCCAAATCGAAGGTTGTGTCTGAGACGCTGACATCCTTTGTGATTAAAGTTTCTGCATCAATTTTCTGCAATCCTTCCAATAAAGAAAAACTGTCTGTTGCATTTATGTCGCATAACTCACCGAGTTCAAATGCCGCTTCTCTTGGTTTGTCATAAAATAAAAAGGGTTCAATGGATGTCCCACTTTGTAAGATTGCGGCGCTAAATAGATTTTTAGCTTTGGCAGAATACAAAAGCGCATCAATTAATACAGCTCCGCCTCTATTACCCATAAGTGTTACCCTATTAGGATCACCTCCAAATTGTTTAATATTATCCTGGATCCACTTCAGACCCAAAATAAAATCTCGTAATCCATTATTACCAGGGATAACGTCGTCATCTGTCGTTAAATATCCAAATAATCCAAGACGATGATTGATTGTTACAACTATCACACCTTCTTCTACAAAAAAGTCCGGAGAATATGTTTTTGTTCCATTAAATCCAGTTTTGAAATTATCATTGTAATCGAATACTACTACAGGAGCTGAACCTTCAAGATTAGGTGTAAATACACTGAGGTAGAGACAATCTTCTGATCCTGATATGCCAAAGGATTCTCCATTTCTTTGTCGAGAACTAAATTGTAAGCAAGTTGGTTTCTCGGTGAATGCTTCATAGACTCCGTCCCATTTGTCATGTCTAACCGGTGCCTGTCAAAGTTATTGTGTAAATGTACATAATTTTAAACATAAAATCTTATTAAAAGATAAAAAAATTAAGCCTACCTTAAATCTTAATTCTCCTGTTGGTGGTAACGCGTATGGTATACCTTTAAATGAATAGTAGCTTAGGTTTTTAAATAGCGTTTTGTCTATTTTTCCTGCCAGTTCACCTTGCGGAATTTTAACTTTCACATTATTTTCATTTGTGTTTGATTGTTGAAAATAAGTAATTAAACAGATTAATATGAATAACTTCATTTTCTTTTTGTAAAATTTAGTTTTTCTTTTTCATTCATTTACAACTTTTAAATATTATTGAACAGATTTCGTTTTACCACATGCTTACTTTTGATAGAATGTTAGAGATAAGATCGAGTATTTATTGTTTTTATCAATTGCAGACTGATAAGATTTTAAATGCTATTTGAACACGTTGTTACCTATTATTAGTTCATGAATATATGAAAAATATTAAAAAATTGTATAATAAAATAAAACTTAAGTTACGTACTTTACATATCATTTTATTACGTGGAAAAAAATAAAGAGGATCTCTAAAAATGTTTAACACGATAGATTAAAAATAATAAATGTATATATAGGTTGCAGGATATAGTTATTTTATACTGGCAATAGTCTATTAAAATTGATAAATTCAACAAATATAGCTTTTTAGAGACTAAAATAATAGTTAAGCTTCCATAAATGAAAAAAGCATATTTTGAACATAATACTGTTTTAATATTAAAGAGGCGTAAAGAGGATAAAATTAAACAAGGTCAGAAAAAAAACGTAGAACCCATATCAAGCCAATCCACGAAGGACAGTTCCTTCTGTGGCATTGATTAATTATTTATTGAAACATAAATTTTTGTTTAAGTAGAAAGATTTTTTTTTCTTAAGAATATTTTTCTCATAGTATTTCTCGTGATATTTGTAGCAACATCTAACCAATCTCTGGTCTATTGCTTGTCCATTTCATTGTATATTTTATGTTATGTAAAATAAAAAACATTTATGTTTAAAAATTATAATATTCTATATTATTACAATTCGTCTTTCACTTCGTCTTTTATAATATTATCGACAGCTTTTTCACTGTAGTTTGATATAAATTCATCCCAGAATTTCACAATATCTTCGTTAATGTTACTCTTCATTTCAAGTTCATCACTTATAACAAGACATTCTCTATTATCTTTTGTCGCTGGTTTCCATGTAAAGTTACTTCCTGGTGGTGTTGGATTCCTGTAAAATTAGAACGTGTTAAAAAAGTATAGACACAAAACAGTCTTCTTACTTAATATTTTGCAAAAATTTTCGTATTTGACTATTTTTTTTTGTAACTGATGATATTTAAGTAAATCTGTATTTATGTTAGTATAAAATTATTTACCCAGTTTTAGCAAAGTTTGTCCACATTTTAACCATGTTCGTTAAAACTTTAATTTCCTCTGAATCTTCGTCTTCAAGTAATTTTTTGTAGACCTTCCTAGGATTGCACATAAATAAATAACATAGTTCGTCCCCTGCTGATGCTCCCCATGTCCCATCTAAATTGACAGCATTTTGAAGTGATGCCTTCTTCCTCATATTCAATTCTCCGCTGTAGTCAAAAACATAATAATATACTGGAAAACTCGAAATATTCGTATACTTTCTAACAGCATAATCAGTATTGTAAAATACAGATATATCATTTAAATAAGACAAAAACTCTCCTGGTTTACTAATTTTTATATATCCTCCGTCAAAGTAAAATTCTTTAATTTTTTCAATAGCATCGTAATATACATTATCATTTATTTGAAAATGGAATTTAACCCTTATAGGTAACATGAAAAGGAAATCTCTATCAGCAAATGTCAGGTACTGCGGCTTGTTCAAGATTCGCTCTCCTATTTCAATAGCCTCTCGTGAATTATAACCAATCATTACGGGAACATTTATTTTAAAATTTGCTTCTTCAGGTAAAGTAGTGACTAACGCTTCCGGGTGATCTGGTTCAATACTCGGTCCAAAAGCAACCAATCCTCTTTGTACAGATCGTGCTTCGTCTGCATGTATAGATAAATGTTCAGATTCCGCTATTGCTTGTGCTGAGAAGTCAGCTAAGCGTTTTAAGAAATAGGAACTTGTTGTGACTATTTCTTCTAATGCTTCGCCGAGACCTTTTGCCCTTTTACTGGGATTCGTATCTAAGTATAACGGGTTCCATGAAGATCCACTCTGTAATATAACACCACTGAATAAGCCTTCTGCTTTAGGAGATTGTAATAGTAAATCAGCGATTGCACCGCCACCTTGACTGCCCATTAGCGTTACTTTCGATGGATCGCCACCAAATCTTTTTATATTTTGTTGTATCCATTTTAGAGCTAATAAGACATCCCGAAGACCGTAATTCCCTGGGAGTACTTCGTCACCAAATGAAAGGAAACCCAATGCTCCTATTCTGTGATGAAGAGTTACAACAATAACATTTTCTTTCATAAAAAAATCCGGGTTATAATCTTTTGTACCATTGAAGGATATACGAAACTGTTCATTGTATAAAAATACAATCGTTGGTAGATTTTGATTTGGCTCAGGAACGTTAGGCGTGTGAACACTGAGATATAAACAATCTTCGTCACCGAAGAAGCCAATTTTTTTCGTTGATCTGACAGGTAAGTAAAATTGTGGACATGCTTTTCTCTCCTTTTTTGCTTCGAGAACACCAGTCCAACTTTGACGAGGTTTTGGAGACTGAAAAAATTAAAGATGATAGTGTATATAATTATATTATAAGTAATTTATGTTCGTCTGTCATTTGTCATTTATAAAGTATTTTTCATGTTTTAACAAGAATAAAGATTATAACTTCGATTTCAATGCGACTAGCGACCGCTAACACTTTTTTCTATTTAAAGTAGCGTGAGTTTTTTTTTAATTAAGTGAAAACGGATAGTACAGTGTCAAAAATAATATTTTTGTGCGCTCTAATTTGAAATCAATAATAAAAGCGTTTTACGAATGTCACCAAAATAAAAAAAGAAGTATAAAAGATAATCACAATTTAAATGTAAATTAAAATATTTAATATATAGACTTTATCCTGTGTTTAAGTTAATAACGACCTTACCTTGAATCTCAGTTCACCAACTGGTGGTTCAGCATAGGGTATACCCAAGAATGAATAATATTTCTCATTTGGTAAAACTGATTCCACTCTTTTACCTGCCACTTTACCTAACTTAGTTTCTACTATTACATCAGCACATGTTATAGCAAAATAATTTAGAAACAAAACAAATATTAAATTCATCATAATCTCTATAAAGCTTGTTTTGATATAATTTAATTTAACTGTTAATTTGACACATTCTTGTAATCCTTAGTACTGACGTGTCCTAAAGATAAACTGTTTAATCGTTCTGGCTTCATTTATATCTTTATCTTTAATGCTTTGATAATTTATAACTCTTACTAGAAGTGTAATCACGATAACTATTTCTAAGGAAGTGAGTCCATTCCAGTATCAATATAATGGACAGAAGCTATTGCTTTTATATTTATAAGTAGTAGAATATTTTTTATATATTATAAGGTGTCAAACGAGCAAGCGGCCACTTACATACACCGAAGTAGCGAATCGGAACCTGCACATAGACATCCGTAATTGCATATGCGTTGCCTATCTTAAACAGAAAGGGCGACATGCACAATATCGCAAAATGTTAGATTGATTAATTGAATAAAAGGGAAGAATCGAAAGAATATTATTAACAGGTTACATTTGACTATTCAAAAGTGAAGACAAATAGAAGATTTATATATTTTCATCTTTTTATTTATTTTATGGACTTTCTCGCTTTAATTGTCTTTTACTCTTGCTTTTTATATTATTTTTATCGAGTTTTATTAACTTAATTTAACATTTGCCCCATCTTAATATTATACATACTTTTAGAAATGTCTCCCTTCCAAAAAAAATATTAAAAATTGTTATAAAGGTAAAGGTAAAGGAAAAGGGTAGTCGTGAATGAGTAAAGACAAAATCTATTATTTTATGATTTATTTATTATAATTCATCCTTTTCTCTTGAGTTTCTCAATATTTTTGACCATCTTGTTAAGAATTTATCCCAGAACTCAAATCTATCTTTAAAGAGATTACGTCGTACTTCTATATTTTTTCCGATGTGAAGATATTCTTTTGTTTCTAAATTATACGTCGGCCATTTTAAATTCTCCAATGGATTATTATGCGCTGGTGTAGGAGATCTAAAAACATAGAAAGAATTGATTACTTTAAACAAGGGGACTATTTGAAATTTGACAATGAACTAACGAATTAATAACATTATTGGTATATCGTAAATCCAAGAAGATAATATTTGTTTACTACCAGGAAGTCGCGTCTAATTTGTTTCCTTTAAAGATTTGATAACTCTCATTGATCATTGTTTATATCAGATATTTTAGATTTTTTATTTGTAACAGGTCTGAAGCGAATCATTTGCTTCTAAGTTCATGTAGGTTCTTATGTGAATTTGTTTAGTAACGACTAAATGACGCAAGCATATATTTGTATCCAAAGGTGATCTTTGAATGGAATTATTGTCAACTAGCTGTCGCCCACGACACCGACGGCGCGGAGTTAAAACACTTCAATTTGTGTTCTTTCAAACTACGTTCTACATTTGTGCAAAGTTTCAGCGAGATCCTTTCTGGAGATACCTTCAAACAAACAGCCATCTAAATATTCCTATTTATAATATTAGTAAGATAGTAAGAAGTAAGATAATATTAGAATCTATATAAATGATCACCAACTTACCCATATTTAATAAAATTACTCCATAATTTTATTAATTTCCTTTGAAATATTATTTCTTCAGATAATGATTTATTTAATTTCAAATACTTATTCTTTAGACTTGGACATTTAAACAGATAACATAATTCGTCGCCGGATGTGGCCCCCCAGGTACCATCGGTTACTTTTGATAACGCCAAAATACTATTTTTGTTGGCATTTAATTCGCTATAATAATCAAAGTGATAATAGTACAGGTTTTTCGTTTTATTTGCGTACTTTCTCGCCATTACGTTAACAGGATAAGATGTCAGTACATCTCCTATATAAGTGACATAATCACTAACACTTTTCAACGTCACTTTACCCTTTTTGAAATAGAAATTCTTGATTTCATCTATAGCCTTATAGTATTCGTCTTTAAGAGGATCAAATTTTGTTTCTGTCCGTAAAGGTAGTAAGAAATGGAAATCTTTTTCGATATATACCATTTGTCTTGGTTCAACGAGGTAATCAATTGCGGAGTCTAAACCTTCACGGGAATTTGATCCAATCATTATAGGAATATTGATAGGGTCATGCAAACGTTCTGGGCGATGTAGAACAAGACCATCGGAATCCACTTCGATTATTGGTCCAAAAGCTAAAATGGGTTTTTGATTTTCTTTGTAGTAGTCATCAGGTAGAGATCTAAAATCCTTTGAAAGTAACTTTTCTGGAGGAATATCATTGAAATATTTTAATAGTTTCTTACTACTCGTCGTACCGATTTCCAATAATTCACCTAGTTTGAATGCTCTTTCTCTAACGTCATCTTGCAAAATATCTGGTGTCAAGGAGGTCCCACTGTGTAAAATAGCTCCGTTTATTAAATATTTTGCCTTCGTATGAAGAAGTAAGTCTATTGCAGCAGCACCTCCTTTAAAACCCATTAAAGTAATTTTATTTGGGTCTCCTCCAAAACGTTCTATATTCTTTTTTATCCATTCCAGTGCCATAACTAAATCTTTTAATCCGGAATTACCAGACAAAACATCATCTTGGAAGGATAAGAATCCAAGTACAGATAACCGATGGCTTATTGTGACTACAACCACGTCTTCTTCGATGAAGAAATCAGGTGCGTAGTCTTTTGTTTTATTATATGAGTATCGAAAGTATTCATTATACAGAAATACAACAACTCCGCGTTTATTATCATCAACTGCTGGTGTGAAAATGTCAAGGTAAAGACAATCTTCGACACCGCTTTGTCCAATAGTATGCACTTTTTTCACATTGTAATTATATTGTAAACAGGGTGGTGTTTCTTTTGTGGCTTTTAAAACATCCTTCCAAGGCTCAATGTCTTTTGGTGGCTAAAAAGAATTAAAAGTAAAGAATTAAATTTCGAATTTTTGGAAAAAAAAATTTACTAAACAAAAAGGCAAATTAATAAAATCTTACTAATATTATAAATGCGAATGTTTCGATGGATGGATAGATGTTTGTTTGAAGGTATCTCCAGAACGGCTGCATAGATCTCGTTGAAATTTGGCATAAATGTAAGCCACTGTCTGGAAGAAAACATAGGCTACTTTTTTTTAATACTTCGCGGATGGTGTCGCGTGGGACAGCTAGTTCAAGAATAAATGAATGAGTTAAGCTTAAGTCTAAAAAAATATTTACCATAAATCTTAGGTCTTTGACTGGTGGAGTAGCATACGGTATACCCATAAATCCATGGTACTGAGTTTGTTTAAATAAAGTCTTTAATATCTTGCCCGACACTAAACCATGTGTAGTCAGTACAGTCTCATCTGCATTTACAAATATAATTAATATAAAAGATATATATGTAAAACACATAAATAATTTAAACTCCATATTATACCATGACACGTTTTTATTAAATGAGGTATTATTGTGAACTACATTAAAGATAATATAAGATAAACAAATTCTGTTTAATCTTTATGGACTGATACGTTCAATACAGAACGAACGATTTGTCCATTGTTTTGTAATATAATATTTAAAATTATTTTATAATAACAGTTTTATACAATTGTATAAAAATTAAATTGCTTTTTAATGTTTGTTTATATGTTAACACGTTAGTTTCCAGAATGATTTTTCGAAAAACGAAAAAAAAAAAAATAATTTTTGGTCCAAAACCATTTGAATGGGCCATATTGCGGGTCAAGCTGTATTAAAATTCGATTAAAAAATTATTCTATTAAAAGCCACAGCGAGGTCTTGAATGGAAGTATGGCTTGTCGGACACATAGTCCGACACGGCCTGATTGAAACATTAGGTAGTCGGGCAAACAGCCCGACATAGCAGCTAACGTGTTAATCTTCTCATGAAAATCTAATGTTGTTTTGAAATATCGGTGTTTACATATATTTATTTAAAACTAGCGATCGCCCGTGACTATCAGCGTAGAATTAAAGAAGCAGAATATAAAATGCCCGGGTGCATGCAACCTTTCCATTAAAGTTCTGTCAAAATCATTCCAGTCCAGGTCCAGCCGTTCCGTTCTAATCGATTATCTTGCACAAACGCGGCCTCGCGGACAGACGTACGGTTAAATATACAAAATTATTAAAAACTAGCTGTTGCCCGTGCCCGTCCGCGTGGATATATAAAAAAACTTAATATATAGATAAGTTAAATAAGTTCTTCAAGGCATAAATTTGAAAAAAAATGAATAAATAATATCGTATGTCCGTCTCCTGGCTCTAAGCTATCTCCTCACCAATTTTCAGCCATATCGCTAGAGCCGTTCTTGAGTTATTAATAGTGTAACTAACAGGACTTTCTTTTATATATATATAGATTGGTTAGATAGTACTTTTCTTAATATATATAGATGTATAAATAAGTTTTATTTCGTGATCTCATATGAATAGGTAAATTTTAAAACGTCCTTATCATTTTGATTCGTTATACGGCCAGTATGTTTACAAAATATTTTATGGCTTTTAAAATATTTTTAAAAACACATTCAAAGATATTAAGCAAGAAGTTTCTAAAGTAATATAAATTTTCCATTAATAATGAAGAAAAAGTGGTTACTACAATGTGTTATGTAATTTTTACTTATAATGTGTTATTTTTTTTTGATAATCGTTTCTACTTGTGTCAAAGGAGCATTGTATGAGTTAGTAACTAATCATACATTAATTATTGGAAGAAAATTATTTACTATTTACGAAAATCTTCCATATGCAGCTTTCCTCAATATTCCTTACGCATCACCTCCATTAGCTGATTTAAGATTTAAGGTAACATAACTACTATATTTAACATTTACTTTAAAAAGCAATGATTTTTTTTGCCCTTGTAACCGTTGGTTTCTGAAATCAAAATCTCTGTATAAAACATCTCGCCATCCTTGTTATTATTTTTGACAAAACGGAGATAACGATATGTTTCAAACCGGGGTTTGGTCTCAGAAAGCTACGGTTAGTGTTGAATTGCAGTAGATTATATATCGTATTCTTTCAATTTTTATATACAAATGTTTAACATTTTGAGAAATGAGAAATCCTAATACTAAATATACTTCAATATTCCCTGGCTTAGTATAAAGTTTTTGCGTTAAATCAAGCATTAGTAAATATTGAAATAATACTAAATATTAAGCCAGTATGAATAGAATAGTTTCAATATCTAATACACTTTATATTGAAGCTTAAAATAACCAGAAATTATAATGAGGTTGTTCGTACGTTTTCAATTAACAATTTAATTAATGTCCGCTGTAGGGTTCAGGCTTAGTTTGTTCGTGCACTATTCAATTAAAAGCGAATACTTTAGACTAAAGAATGAAAATGTATAAAAATCTAAGCGTTTTTGATTGTTGTTTTTATCTTTTACTAGCTTACTTTGTTTTCTTCTTTAATATTTAAATTGTATATATCTTCTATAGAGTCAAAAATTTGTATTTTGACTTACCAGGCAGTTGAGGGATATTTGTTATTTTTAATTAAAATTGAAGATTTATTTTATAGGCTCCAAAAGGACCTCATATAATATATAAAGGTGGTATATACGATTTTAGTAAAGAGTATATTGCCTCAAGTGCTCTACTAAATGAAGATTTAACTTTGTCTGTGTATATGCCAATTTCCAATGAAAAGAATAAAAGTTTTTCAATTGCCGTGTGGGTTTATGAAGGCTCTTATGCCCACGGACCAGATTTTTTAATTGAAGAAGATATTTTAGTAGTTATAGTAAATTTTCGGACATCAATATTGGGTTTTTTGAATACCGATGATGAATTTTCTAAAGGAAACATGGGAGCTAAAGATGTAGTGGTGTGCTTAAAATGGATAAGGTCAAATATATATTTATTTAATGGTGATTTAAATAAAGTTACAGTAATTGGATCAGGTGATGGAGCTTATGTTGTATCGTTTCTGTTGGTGTCTAGTGCTGCTGAAGATCTATTTAAAAGAGTCATAATTCATGGTGGTAGTGCTCTGTCACCAGTAGATTATGGGAATCATAATCTTAAAGTTATCAATAAATTGCACCAACGATTGTATGGGAATTCAAACAAAATTAACAAAGAAAATCTTTATGGGTTTCTCAGCACAGCGCCTGTCGAAATATTGATGGCAATATCTCATGACCTTTTCGATAGCACCGAAATAAGAGACAGGCAACGACTAACAAGGGCATTTGGGTGTACTGTTGAAAAAGATAAAAAGAACTCTTTTATTAACGAACATCCCTTGGGCGTATATAAAAGTAAATTAGCAAATTATGACGTAGATGTCATTTTTGGATATTGTAATTATGATGCATTATTAAAATTAAAAGATTTTATTAAAAGAAGAATACTTTTGAAATATTTGAATTTTAATTTTCAATACCTCTTACCATTCTTTGGAGGTGCAGATGAGTATGATTCAAAGAGATATAAAAATATACTGAAGCGAATAAAGGATTTTTATTTTATTAATAGTACAATAACAGACCATAGTTTAAGACGTTATGTCAAGTATCATACCGACCAAGTTGTTTATCCTCTAATCCGACAAGCTCGGCTACAAAGCACACATTCAAAAGATGTATATTTATATAGATTTTCTTTTAATGGTTGCTTTAATATTAAATGGACGTCTCTACCAAAATTAAACTGGTCAGGTGCTACAGCCGGAGATGAAATTTGTTATCAATTCAAATGCAAATCTTTGGTTGATGAATACGATAGCCCGGAAGCTGTAATTGAAAAACGATTTATAAAAAAAATGACAAAACTTTTAACAAATTTTATTAAATTTGGGTAAGATGAGTTTTTAATATTATCTAATACTAGCTGCCGCCTTCGACTCAATCCGCGCGCAATAAAAAGAAGAAACATAATTAGTAGCCTATAGGTTCTTCCAGAATATGTTCTACATATGTGCAATCATCAAAATCCGTTCAGTTATTTAAAGATACCTTCAAACGAACATCCATCTAAACATTCGCATTTATAATATTAGTAAGATTTAAATTTTTATGTCTTCGTGTTTTGCGAAAGTTTGTATTTATCTTATACGTGTATAATCATTACTAATAAGTTCATTTCTTTCATATTTCAGAAAACCTACACCAAAAATTAAAGATAATACACAAGAAGGATTGATTTGGGAGCCTCTACGCGTTAACCAAACAATAAGGGTTCTAAGTATGGGTAAAACTTTCAAAATGGTAAACTTGCCTGAACAAAAACGGATTAACTTTTGGGACAAATTAAAGGAAGATTTATTTCAAGACGATGCGTGATGAGATAGCTACATGTATGAACATATTTACTATATAAGGAAATTTAGAGAATCAACAACTGTAGTAAATGTTTGCATGTATGAATGTAAAAGAGTTAAGACAGGTGTGCCAGGATCCCGAAATATTGAAATCCATAGTCTGCTTACCTAATGGGTTACTGGAATGAGTTTGGTTGTAATAAAAATGTATCATGTTTCAGATATGAATATTAATTTCAGTTCTAGGTATTAGTGAAATTATCGTTTTATGTATTATGTAGAATACGAAAAGGAAATGCTTTCAACAAATTTTAATTAAAATTCAGTTTCGCTTGCATTTAATATTTTAAATGTACTGATGTAATTATTTTCGTCGGCACAGGGTAAGCGATTCAGAAAACTCTGAACCAAATGAAGGGTTGGGTATTTTTAAATTGATTTCCTTTTACTTGTTACGGGAACCCTTTAAAAATACCGACAATTTTTTTTTATTGAGTTTTAACTTATCTGCATTTTGTCATAATACCGTAGTATTAGAAAAAACTATATAAATGTCATATGTATGTTTTTTGTTTTATGGGCGGTAATGATTTTAATAACTGCAGTACTAAATTTTTAAAGGGAAAACATGTTTACTCGCACTTTTGCAATTTAATATCAACAGGCGCGGCATTTTTTTTGAACAAGCAAATGTTCAGAAGCAAAATGAAAGAAAATTTTATGTTAATTTTCTTCAAGAGATCTCTTCTTTCTTGTTGAGAGCGTTCGGAAGAAAGGCAATAGACATAACATTAAGTAAATATTAAGCAAAAAAACGTCGGCTCTGGGAGAGTGTAACTCAAATTGTACTATGAATAAAACCTTACGTAATGTGTATTTTTCATTCTTCCCGCGAGAACGGACTCTCTAGAAAATACACGAGAAACGGGATTGGATTAAATTTTCTGCCTAAACACAATGCTGGGATACGAAGATAACGCTCATAAGCTTATTTTGTTTCCTTTGTTGTTTAAACAAATTGAATTTTTCATAGCGACGACGTATGTACACGTTCCTGGCTTTTTTTCAAATGCTTAACATAATATGTTTCCAAACTCTATTTTTATATGTATTTCGTGCACTTGAGAAATATTTGTCAGACTTGATTTTTTTGTGAATGCTAGTTTACACGATTTTATTAAGTACTACCCGTCGCTCGTATCTCCGTCCGCGTGGAATGAAAAAGAATTTGAGTAATTAGTTCCCGGGAATTACTCAAATTTTTCTCACCTTTTAAACCTTCCGTAGACCTCCGCGAACATTTCAAGTCCAAGATAAGATAAATCCGTTCAGCCGTTCTCGAGTTTCAACGAGATTAACGAACAGCAATTGATTTTTATATACATATATAGAAGATAGATAGAAGATAAGAAGACTACAGGCTGCCCGCGACTTCGTCAACGTAGAATTATTGAAAAAGTAGCCTGTAATATACTCTCATGAATCAGATACGACCCCGTCTAAGTCCAGGTAAAATCGGTTCCTTTAGGGCACCGGATACTTGGGGATCCGTTTACTTGAGGTTGAAATTAGACCTCCCCCACCCTAACGCCCTGTCTCGACAGCTGACACCGGCGAGGTCGCAGAAGAAAGCGCAACTGTGGCCTCGCCACTATTCGTAGAAGGAAAAGAGGGGTTTGGTTGTGTTAGGAAGCATACCACATGCTTCCTAACACAATCCCAGATCACTAGCGCCGTCTCCCCCGGAAAAAGAAGAAAAAAGATAAAGGGATCGATGTTACATACAGACAAGTTTATTAATTTGTACAGATATAATTTTTTTGTCTTTTATCACCTTTATTTAATTCCGATTCGAGCACTATATTTTTATCCATTGACCATAATACGAAGAATCCATTAATTTAAATACATAATATATTTTTAAAAATACTCTACATTTTGTGTAGTGAGCGAGTTAACAATACTCTAATGAAGAATATAGTCAAATAGTTGGAAATAAGTAATGTTATTTTTTAATTCGACATTAACTAATAATGTAATGTAATACATTGTTAGCAAAAACATCGCATCGAATTATACACATGTCAACATGAAATACGTAATTGGACATACGATACCTTTACGAAATAAAAATACCGTTTCATTCAATTCTCAGTACTAACTATATTACTAACGAATTATTTTTTGGTATAAACTGCATTTTATTTATTGTTTTTTTTAAATATTAGGAGATTTTGGTTAATTCACTAATATTTTTTACCCAAACTAAACTGGCTTGGGTTAGGCTACAATAGTCGAATGTCGATAATTCGAATCCTCGACCTTGTGTACGAAAAACCCTTAACCACTAGGCTATTCGCGCTTCGCGTTCGCATTGTATTTTACGACGCTAGTTAAGTTTTAATTTTAATGCTTGTAGACAAGGGGCTTGTAAACGTAAGCTTGTTACGGTTCGGTGACTCTTTTCATTGTACCTAAGCTGTGTAGTCTGTCTATGCACATTAAATTCTCATGTTGCCTTATTTATTTTTATTTTTGTGTACCATTCGTTGCAGAGACTACAGAGGCGACTTAATATGAAGGTTCATATATCTTTTAAATAATACTAGTTCATATTCTTTCTGAATTCCAAAGTTTATCCCATATCTAAGGCACTGCCATTTTACGCACTATCAAGAAATGGATTGACAGCGTGGTCATAAATGAAAAATTTAGTATATTACTTTTTGTGGATAAAGATGACAGCTAACAATGTATCTTTAATTTTATTTATCCTAAAACACTTTCACAGTACAAAATATTACACATTTTTATGTGAGCACAAAAAAAAATATCTGACTCAATTATTCCTGTTCACAAAAAGAGAGGGCTTAATTTGTAAGCTCGCTACAATCGGCCGACTGTTGACGTCATCGCTCTGTGATGTCATTTTGTTGTGTGTATGTCAAATATTTGTACTGCCTCACGTTTGCCTGACGTTTTGTTTGTTTCAGGCTCGCGACGCATACGAATGCTAAACGAGAACCATTGAATAAATATGCGTGAAGATTATGCGCTTAATTCATAGCACTTTAAATGGAATTATTACTGCGGGTTTTGGTTGTCGAAGCTATTGTATAAAATCATATTGCCAGTGACAATAATTTCACGGTTAGATAACAATTTATACAGGGGCGCATCCAGAATGTTGATTTAGTGAAGGGAGCAGGAATTATTTACATAGTTACGTAAAATATTTCTAAGTAACGAAGAAAACATTTTCCAAAGTCTCGTATGTTATGCCAGTCATAAATCACGTAACATACTTTTCCTGTCAGAATATATTTTCAACGGAGCAGAAATGAAAAATGAAGAAAACTTGATCTTTGATTCAAATTGTAAAATAACATTTATAATTGAATATCCATGTACGAATACTATTTTATTTATCAACGTACTAGCTTATGTGTTTTTCCAGACAAAATCGCTTGAGCCTTCTACCTTCAAACAAATATCCTTGCATCCATCTAAACATTCTCATTTATAATATTAGTAAGATTGATGAAAATCAACCCAATCCATAGGCTATATTTTTGTGTGTATTCAAATTGTTTTCGCATAATGTTTTTCCTGTTATAGACGTTTTTAAGAAAAGTTTTATGTCTGTCGTTACAAATACGAGAAGAAAACAACTCGTGTCACTGATAAATTACCACAAATGTTTCTTCGACTTTGTCGGATGCCAGTTTGCAGATAAGACAGGCGTTCAACTTGACGGCATATAACTAAAATATGTTTGAGGAATAAACTAAGATTAAGGTAAAGAAAATTGTTACCGAAAACATTGCTCTGATCAGCAATCCATATTGTCATTCCGTACAGTCTCTTTGAAATAAACAAAGACAAAAAATGTGTCGATACAAAGATAAAAGTGTCACGCCAATCGAAAC
The DNA here is from genome assembly GCF_000836235.2 of Papilio xuthus. Taxonomy (NCBI): domain Eukaryota; kingdom Metazoa; phylum Arthropoda; class Insecta; order Lepidoptera; family Papilionidae; genus Papilio; species Papilio xuthus. The sequence continues at coordinate 5,250,607 of NW_013530507.1, read as the reverse complement.
CCGAGTTCCTATTAAAATTAGTACGAGTAGAACAGCAACGAGGAAGCTTCTGTGAGAATTTAGGTCAATTAGTTACTTCGCCAAGTGAATCAATCTCATTAGTTGTCCCTACTTCAAACTATTTGTTCCGTATGCAAACTAAAGTTGATACAAATTACTTAGCTAAGTCTGTTATAAATTAATTTGTTATGACGCATTCGGACTGATATATTCGTATTACATACACATTGTGGGTTTCCGAGACCAAATTCTCTGAATAAAATATATCATTACCTTTGACAACACAGAGATTGTATGTTTTAAACGGATATTTAGGTCTCACGAACCCACGGTAGTCGCTTTGTGAATATTCGTGAGTTGTTTAGGTCATATGATTTAGAAATCAATTGTGCAAAGTTTAGTTTCATATTTTTCTGTCATATGCAGAGGTTTTTATATTCCTGGTCAAGTTATATAATACATTAACTACATAATATTACTTCTTACTTGTTACGAATATTTAGATGGATGAATCGATCGATTTATGTTTGGTTGAAGGTATCTCCAAAACGGCTGAACGGATCTCGATGGAATTTGGCATACATATAGAACATAGTCTGGAAGAACACATAGGCTACTGATCATGTTTTTTTAATTTCCCGCGAACGGAGTCGCGGGCGACAGCTTGTGGAGAATATTCTCTTTGATAGCACTTGGAGTTGTTGATATAGAAATGAAGATGGCGCTCGAACGTTTATGAGAAACAATAACAAAGCAATCATCCATAATAGCAGTGGTTAGTATGGAGATTAACTTCAGAACACAACTCTATGTAATATCGACCGTAATTTCACAGACGTTTTCATTAAATCCGGGATTGAACCAAATTTTTGAACGAATAGAATAAATAAAACAACTGTATCTTACTAATATTATAAAGAATGTGATATTAGTTTAAGTCCTATGTAATTGGTTTTTGTTTATAATAAAGAAATAAAGAATATCTCGCACTCCAGGTTCCTGACCTTGACTATGTTAGGGGAACGAAAGGGCGGCATAGCGCCGCCCAAAAAAATAAATAAATGCGAATGTTTAGATGGATGGATGAATGTTTCTTTGAAGGTTATATCTTAGATACCAGAACGGCTGAACAGATCTCGATGATGATGATGCATGTATTTAGAACATAGTCTGGAAGAACAGATAGGCTGCTAATAAAGTTTTCGTAATACAGAGTCTCGGGCGACAGCTAGTCTTATTTATAAAATTCTCGTATTCCAATGTTAGTTACCATACTCCTTGGAAACTTGAACAATATTTATGACATTTTATATGCATATACATGTAATAGGTCTGAGGCTACCTATTTCTAAATCTCGTGCGGACGGAGTCGCGGGCGATAGCTTGTACTTAAAAATATTTTAAATAAATTTAGAAGAATTCGTTCAACGTTAAAAAACACTGTTTCTTTAACAAATTCAGAATAATTTGATAGCTGACATCGCTATTCAATTTCTACGCAGTAATGAAATTTACATAAGAAATTCATAAGAGGATAAACGTTATGAAATTGTCCTTTGAACCTTTAAGAAAATCGAAATACTTTTTTTTTCCATTGTAGAGAAACGTAGAAGCATATTACATTTTACATAAAAACCTTTTTTAAATTCAAATTAAAATTTGACTTAAAACTCGACTCATCGACAACATAATAAAGAAATACGTAATCTATGCACTCATTCGAAGAATGTTTACTTAGCATAGTTATGTAATTAACTAGTAATTGGTTAATTTATTTATGCTTAAATGATCGTAACTAAATGCCTATTAACTAAATACCTATTATGTTCACAATATATACTATTGGTCGCCTGCGACTCCGTCATATATTTATCAAAACATATTTATTAGCATATGTGTTCTTCCAGACTATACTCTATTTGTATGTCAAATTTTATTATTAAGATCCTTTCAGCCGTTCTGGAGATACCTTCAAACAAACATCCATCCATGTAAACATTCGCATTTATAATATTAGTAATTAGTATGATAATGTTAATGTTTTCTTATTTAATGGAACTTAAAAATGAATATCCGACAAAAAAAGATTATTATGTTATTAATTTACATTAGTTGGGAATATGTACAGTCAGCGTCATATAGATCGTAACAGACAAGATATGCAAATATATAGGTACATCAAAAGTAATCAATTATATCGGTACAACAAAAGTCCTCAAAATAATAGATACATTCACCCTGCTCAAATACATCGGTACATACACAGCGTCAAATATATGAGTACATGCAAGATGCTCATAAATATCGTAGCAGCCACAGCGTCATAAGTAACGAAGCAGTCAAGGTGCGCAAAAATATCGGTACATTTGACAAAATTGAACTCTATCTCTATATACTTGTGATACAATTTGGAATAAACTACTTCTGTTACATTCATTTGACACTTTGCATCAAACCATTTTTCAAAATTTACTAAAAGTGTTCGACGCGGATGACAGATATTAGGTAGATAAAACCAACATCAAATTTAAGTTTGTCATCATATATGCTAGTTTGGTCTCGTGGCCTTACCGTTCGCCGCCGTTGGTACGTAAGTTCGGCGGTTCAAATCCCAAGCAACTATTTTTTTTTTGGTATTTTAACTTTTTAATTTTAATATCGAAGCACATGTAATTAAACTCTATCGCCGTAGTTATTAGGTACTTTTTGATATTGCCTTGGACTGAGTTTGACCGTTAAAGTACTTTTCTATTTCAAACAAAAATGAAGGAGATAAAGCGATGCTATTGACATGTAATTTGTTTATTACTCATGTTTGTTAAACTTGTACCGGTAAAAATAACACTTTTACTTTTACCTTTTACTGATACTGATTATATTTAAGAAACAAAGAAAAAAAACTGAATGTCAATATCCAAACTACATCAAATTTTTGGTCGATTGCAATAAACATTCCAGTGTGCGTGGGCGCGCACACATATGTAGATAACACTTGTACGTATAGTTTCCGCGCGTACCATTCTTAAAACCTTTTGTTTAAATTTTGTTGTTAACTTTATTTAAATTTCTTTCTACCCGACAGCGAAAATTATAAAAAAAAATTGTCGAGCAAAATTTTACATTACCAAATTTTTACTGGTTATGAAAAAATAACCCCGTGATTGATAAAATGAAAAAAAAGTAGCCTGAGATTTGAACCGGTAAACTTACATATTACGGCAAACATACTAGAATACTGCGCCAAACTAGTATATATTGTGACAAGGCAAAATTTGATATTAGTTATTACGTATCTGTCATATTCGGCGTGACAAACTTTTATAATATATTTAAGCTTTATGACAGGAGAAGAAAAATATTGGGTTGCCCAGTAAGTTCGTGCCGCTTTATAAGGAAAATTGAAACCCTGTTCTCTTAAATTTTTGGAAATGTTTTTAAATTATATTGGAACGACTCTATACCTAAAACGTCTTTTATTTTTGGCTAAAATTTTAAAAACTAGTTTTTATCTCAACCAATGAAATGAAATTATTCACAATATAGAAATTTTTGTGACGTTTGATAATGGTGGAAATCCGAAAATGAATCCACTTCAGCTACAGTCTATTGTAAGCTTTATATCGAAAATCAGAACGAACTTTCCGGACAACCTATAATGTTAATACAAAGGGTCAAATGAATGTAACAGAAGTAGTTTATTCCAAATTGTATCACAAGTATATAGAGATAGAGTTCAATTTTGTCAAATGTACCGATATTTTTGCGCACCTTGACTGCTTCGTTACTTATGACGCTGTGGCTGCTACGATATTTATGAGCATCTTGCATGTACTCATATATTTGACGCTGTGTATGTACCGATGTATTTGAGCAGGGTGAAAGTATCTATTATTTTGAGGACTTTTGTTGTACCGATATAATTGATTACTTTTGATGTACCTATATATTTGCATATCTTGTCTGTGACGATCTATATGACGCTGACTGTACATTAAAAAATAAGGCGTTCCATAAACTTTATATTGCAGTCTTATCAAAGGTAACGATCTGTATTTGAACAATCTATCAACATGTGAATATAATGAATTACTATTATCTAAAAATTAATTACAATTAGACAAAGAGCAAGTTAAATGAAACCGTTTAAAAATCGTCTATCTTTATCCATATATAAAAAAATCAATTGCTGTTCGTTAGTTTCACTAAAACTCGAGTACGGCTGAACAGATTTATCTTATCTTGGTCTTGAAAAGTTCGTGGAGATCTAGGGAAGGTTTAATATGGGAGAAAAATTCGAGTAATTGTCTGGAAAACCCTAAAAACAGCTGTTTTGTTTTTCCCATATAAACGGATCTCGCTGACACTTGGCATTGATGTAGAACATAGTCTGGAAGAACACATGGGCTAATAATTATGTTTTTTTAATAACGTGCAACAGCTTATATCGTACAAATGAAGCCTGTGTACAATTAAACACGCGTCCGCAAAATAATATCAGTACCACTCATCCTGATGAAGGGCCCCCGATGGGCTCGAAACTAGACGGTGCCGCCACCGGACGAATGTACGTGAGTGTTTAGCCGTTTTTATATCAGTTTAGTATAATGTCTTACGAAAGTTTGAATAACTATGTACTATTGAATAAAATACAAACACAGATTATGAATTTCACATGGTAAATAATTCAGGTTCGCTCTAGCAAGGATGCACAAAGTTTCTGTGGAGTGTGGACGACGCAAACTAACTCACGTCATCGATTTTAAGACCCCTTTGTGCTTTAGTTTACAGTCGCTTTGTAGACGAACGACAAATACAGGTGCTGAGTAAAATGAATGGCAAACGAAACAGTTTTTAAATTAGAACATCTACAAACTTCCAACATGGATGACAAAAGTATGATTGATATCTACGATCATATTTTAATCGATAATTTTTTAGCTCTGAGTACTTTAACGGTATTATTATTTGTAACACGTTGTGTTAACAGTATGTTTCTGAGGCCATAATTCCCATTTAAAATACATTGTGATCTCTTTTGTATCAAAGATAATGAAAGGAATAACGATATGTTTTACAGAGCTTTTGGTCTCAGAAACCAACGGTAAACACACTTTATATTAAGAGTGAAAGAAAAGTACTACAGATGAAGTAAAGTAGCGCCCGTCCCTTAAATAGGTTATTGGAGCTGTAGGGAAAAATATCATTTAACGAACAAAATGTTACAAGATATAACGAAATGTTATCTCTTCCGTCTTCTTAATAGCAGTTGTTGACGTGATATTTGTACGACGGGAAACATTTTTAGAAGCTTTTACGTGTAATGTAACACGAAAAGCAAATCAAATGAAAGTAAAAAGTAACCCACTTATGAAAATCGTAACCCAACTGATTTTGATTGGATAAAAATAACACACCGTTGTCCCTGACTTCGTCCTTTAAGACTAAAAAAACGGTATTTATTTTGTGGTTTAGTTATTATCTATGTAAAAATCCAAAAAAGCGTTCTTTTTTCAATTATAAGAGGATTAAATTATTGAAACTTTCATGAGACATTATACTAAACTGATATAAAAAGTGTTTAGCCGTTTTTATATCAGTCAGTATAAGAAGATTTTCTATCTTTGTTCCTTTTAGGCAGATTTTTTTAAACTATTTACTAGGTAACAAAATCTATCAAATAAGATGTTTTATTTCTTTTATAATGCTTAAATTATTTATAGGTAGGTTTGTGCGCTAACTGAAGCTTTCGTAAAATCTGATAGGCCGTATTACGTTTCGCCATTTCCTATAAAAGCCTAAGAGATCGCTTCCTGCTTCCCAAGCACACATTACGCCAATGTGTGCAACTCAATCCGTCTTCAGAAGACGTTGATTTATCTTTCATGTATTCCCTTCTTCCATTTCTAAAAATGTATTTAAAGATTAAAATTTTACGTCCGTCCGTAAGGGTTTAATGGTGTTTTCTACTACTAAAAGACTAACGAGCTGTGAAGTCAAAGTTCACACATTTGGAGAATCGAGCAAGAATATATTGATTTATCTCATTGTATTCTGCAAGGTCATCGCATCGACCTTATATTGTGTTGTAAAGGAAATAATTGGTTAAAAGGAACTTGTGATAATACAAAAAACAATTAAATGATAACAATTAAGTGATAATTAAATACAATTAAAGCAATTTAAACATAATTATATAATTCAGGATACAACATAACAACAGATAGTAGAAATTTTTAACTGAACGTAGATAATTATAAAAGCATTAACCATTTTGAGACGAACTATAATTTTATATGAATAAAATTTAATATTTGTCGTACATTAAAGTTAAAACGTCTTGGGTATAATAATTAACCAAATTATAGAAAGTCTTATAGAATTCCGCAGAAAGTGCGGAGTTCTTTGGCAACTCTGTTACTTTTTTATTAAATAATGCGAATCGTTTCTGTTCCTCTTGTTTGTAAAGATTTTCAACGTCTACCTCTTCGTATAATTGAAGAATACGATTAACTTTTTCTGGATCCGAACTGCCGTAGTTTTCTGTGAAGATGCGCCGCTGAGCTGCACTACAGTTCTCTAGAACCGCGGCAGCCACCCATGAGCATTTGCCCATCTGAATGTCTGATCCAGTTTTTCCGGTGACTTTACCTTTAGTATTGAAGTAATCAATCAAATCGTTCTGTAAATAGATAGAGGGAATTATTTAGTTGTTTTCTAATTCTAATATAAGTGCAATATAAGTTTAATAATATTAAATAACTGGTCTGTTGAAACTGAGAGAGTCGATGGCTCAGGGATCAAGCACTTGATTTGCAATTCGCAGGTCTTGGGTTCGAATTCCGCCATGTACCAATGTGTTTTTCGATTTCCGATTTGCATATGTACATTTATCCGACGTTCTTACGGTGAAGGAAAACATCGTGATGCAACCTGCACATATCTGAGAAGAAATTTAAAGATATGTATGAAGTTGACTTGACCAGCGTGGTTGACTATGGCCTAATCACCCTTAAGTTAGGGTAGGCTCTGAGCCCCTCGGCGGAGACGTATAGTGATCTGATGATGATGATGAAATAACTGGTCGCGCGCGATTCCATCCCCGTGAAATTAAATAAAATCTTAATTAGCCGCCTATGTGTTCTTCCAGACTATGTTCTACATCCAAGCCATATTTCACCAAGATCCGTTGTGCCGTACCGGCGATTTTAACAAACATCCATCCATCTAAAGTTTCACATATTAGTAAGATATTTGTTTGTATAAAACTGGGTACTTACATGACATTGAATTAATATACCAATATCGAAAGCTATATTTTCAACAATATCAATAGACTCATTATTCAATTTCTTACTAAGAGTTAGTGCCAACAGAAGTGGTGACTTGATTGCATAGAACGATGATTTCCATGTATTAATCGTATTATATTTTTCTATTGTATAATTGTCAAAGTTTTTGGATCTTGCTATTTCAGCGTCTAAATGTTGACCCACGGAGGCGTTAAAATATACCTGAAAAACAAAAGGTTGAATTTAAAAAAAGAATGCACATAGACTCCCTCAACTTAGGGTAGGCTCCGAGCCCCTCGGTGGGGACTTATAGTGAGCTGATGATGAAATACCCGGCACTTGAGTTTACATGTTGGGCACAAGAATACTATAGTTTTCGACGAGTCAAATCAAATAAACAGTATCTATCGTATTACCCGTATGCAAAAGCTTTGCCGATAATTAATAACGTCACGGGTGAGCTGACGGTACTAAGCAGACGGTGTAAGCACACATTGTAAGCGGTCGGTGTTAGTGGGCGGAGTAATCGGCAAAGTCAGAACAGTCAAATGATGACAGTTTTAAGTTGTAGGAGGCTACTTTTTTATATTTTATAGTATTGTATATACTTACTTGATGATAAACATTCAGGATTTTGTCACGCATTTCCAAGTTAAAGTTTTGTCTTACCACCTCATCGATAAAAGTTCTCAGGATACAGGCATCATTAAAAGCCATCATACCGATGTTATCTATCAAATGCCAACAAGGTTTGTTTAGACGGGTTTTAGCTTCGTCTTCTAAGTCGTCCCAAAAGAAGAAATACGACTGTACCTAAAAAAAAAAGAAAATGGAACACCGATTTAAAAAAAATAAGAAAAAAGAGAACTTAAAAAAAAGAATACAATCGAAAGTATAATAATAAAATTCTCTTCTTATATTATAATATTTCTGGTATTGCAGAATAATTCAACATGATAAAAACAAAATTATCATGTGAACATCGTTAGCTTAATATCCCTTAGTGTTTTTATAAAATTACGGATAATTACGAACTTAACTTACGAATTACGATTTCATGTAACACATTTTTTTTAAATAACACTACAGTACGAATGGGAACTTGTAACACTTTTTTGGAATTCACATGAGGGCGCTAGTGAGCTGTCATATTTAGTTTGACTTGTGGCCACCGGGTCAGTAGATTTAAACAACGTGCATTCGCTAAGAAGCGATTCCATAACGATCTTCAAAAATGTATAGAACTGACAATAAAATTCGATAAGTCACGTGATTGTCGCGCGTTATATACAATGTTGAAGGTCGTTATGGAATCGCTTCGAAGCGAAAGTACTTTGTCTAACCCACCTGTTATCCTTGTCGGTCTATAACTATATTGTATTACTAACCATCTCGACGGTTGCAACAACCACTTCTAGTTGATGTATCAACTCATCCGTTATCTTCAAATCCTGATTCATTGATTCGAAAGCCAACAACATGAATTCACCTTGCACTGGATTTCTTCCAACTGTGTAATATTCTGATGCCTGGAAATGTTGTTTATATTTTAATAACGTACTTTGTCCGACTGACAGTTAATGCTTTCAGCGAGTATTTAAATGTGATTGTTATTATTCATTATGATTGGTTAGTTATAGGGTTTGACTATATATGACATGTTTGAGTCGTATCTTCCTTGGTATACCAATGGAATAATGGAAAGGGACGGCCAAAGAAGTTTATTTTTAATTCCATAGAATCCACCAAGAGATGTACTCCTCTGACTTGTTTTTTCTATGTTGTGTACTCTTAATATAGGAACCTTACAGAAATAGGTCGTCAGAATTGTTCTGTCTATGGTTCATTTTCCTTTTTCTTCGTCTTCCCGTTGTAGATTAGCAACTAAGGATGACGTATTAAGATGAACCGCTTACATGTTTATCTCTTTCTCCTCAACTATTATCAACTAATAAGTATTGCTTACCTTTTTAATTCTGTCTTTTACCTCCGGCGAAAAGGTCACCTTCGCTAAGCTTTCATCAATTACTTTTGGAACGTAATTGTCGAACTCATTTATAATCCTTTTCATCAAAGGGCTTTGTTTCTTTTGAATAGCTGCTCTAAAAGTTTATAAAATATGTAATTCATTGTAATCCACAACAAAAAATGTAAAATATAAGGTAGAGTCTAGAACGTAAATTTATCGCAATGTCCTTGAAATTAGATGCATTCATTGCGTGCTAAATAAATCTCTTATAATGACAGTTTGCTTTACGATATTCTAGCCATTCGTACAGAAGGCAACGTACATGTTTGAAACTAATATAGTTGCGATACAGCGGAACAATACTCGTATCTTTATGTAGGGATCGTATTGCGCACGCTTCATCGCACTACGTTGAATCGTCAACATAAGTCGACTATTCGGTATACAGTCGTAGCGACTTTAGTCAAATTCAATGGAAATGAGAAATGTCATTTATTTTGAAAGTTTATTATCTTGTCTGTGATTATAGCCTTGTACAGGTAAAATATAATTTATATTAGACTAAACACGTAAACAATGTCCGCCATCAAGAATATTGCTTATTGTACGAATAGCCTAACATTTTAATTAAAGTAAGAACTCCTTTGTTTTTAAGTATTTAAAAAATATAATAATTTAAATTACAATTATATTTGACATAGATTATAAAAATTTACTTACTGATTAGCATAATTTCTGGTGCACATGAATAAGGATCTTCGCAACATGATTGTAACGTTACAATTGGAATATGTTGTCTTTACGCAGTCTCGTATATCGTTTTATATACCCTCAATAGAATATATAGTTTGATAAAATTAGCATAGTCACGTTTAGCGAAAGAATAATGATTTTACATTAGCTTTTTAATGATTAGTTTCATGTACCTATATGTTATGTCATCTGTGCGTTAGCTGTCGCCCGCGATTCTGTCCGCGCGGTATTAAAAAAACTTAATTAGTAGCATATGCGTTCTTCCCGATTACTTTCTACATATATGCTAATTGGCGTATTGGAGATACCTTCTATATACATCCATCCATACATTCCCATTTATAATATTAGTAAGATATTGTAAAATCACGAGTTGCGGTAAAACCTAAGATTTATTGGTTATGGTAAAATTACGAAAAGTGTATCTTTGTTAATCGAACATTTGCCATCGTTAACTTGGTAAATTTTAGGTTATTTCAAATACGTAGAAAATGTTTATAATTAAAAAATATATATTTATAACAACTGCATAGCATCCTTATAGTAATAAAATTAAATATGGTAACATTTAGATTTTGTTTTTAAGCCCTACGATTCACTATTGATTACCCCGTGAGGGAGTTGCCTCGGCAGCTGGCGCAGACGGGGCCGCGGACGAGGGCGAAAGCGTGCCCGTGGTCCCGTCCCGATGCGTTGGAGGAACAGAGGGGTTTAGTGGGTATGCCTCCGCTATGGAGGAGAATCCCACATAACTACTAGTATGCATGAAGCAATTCCCTCTGAAAAAAAAATAAATGGATTCACTATAGATTAAGCCTTTACATTTATATACGCTACACTAATAGTATTTCATCTTTATATTATAAAACAAACTGTTCTCGCAGCTCGCTTCTGTTATTTAATTCCCCTGAAAATCTTTACAATTTAATTTCGCATCCAATAAGTTGTATTAGATAGCATTTGTTAAAGAATAGTTAAAGGTAAAGTTACCATGGCAATCGGCTTGAATAAATCAATGGAGTTCGAAAGATAATTTCCTAAGTACATGCCAAGGTCGATACAGTGATGTTTAGGCTATTAATAGTTACACTATTTAGCACGTGTTTCTCACACAATAGAAACCATTATCCTTTTACATATATAGATAATCTGATCACGATTATTTATTATTTTTAATTAAAATTAATTCAATTCAATATGCGTGACTAAGTCTCTTCGTCCCGTGGCTTAGTCACTAATCACAGAGACAAGCCAAGCCACCATGTAGTCACGAGTAACTCAAACTAATGACCTGCAGATCTAAATCGTGCGACGCAGGTCAATGAATCGATTCGAAGATTAGTTAAATTTGTATCTTCATGTTATAATTGGTCTGTCAGACGACTCACCAGCTGGCTCGTTACTCGTTTACTGGTTATGGTAAATCACGTTGTCGCGTTGAGCTGCAACTCAACAGTTCAAGTAAATGTGACCTGAACCGGTTCAGAGCTGTACACACGTCTACAATGTATGCAACGGACGCTCGATGAAATCGGATAATGGAAGACGGTTTCGTAGTTTCATTCTTGTAAATGCCATGCCGATATAATTATTATTGAAATCAAAATAGTATAATATTTCGAAATCAGTAGGTTTAATTAACCTTACTAAACGTAACCTTTTTTTAAACACGAAAATCTTCCAGTTTGTGTCATAGTTCATTCCAAAGGCACTGAATAGATTGTGATGGTGTTGTAGGGGTATTTAAAATGACAAAGATTTGTGCTCAGTGAACATTAAGCTTTTTTTATTGTAAACGGAATTTCCATAATAAAACATAATAATTCTAATTAATCTAGTGAAAACAAAGAACGGTACTGGACAAAAGTCTTAAAAAAAAAATATACGCTCTTACAAAAGTGCACGACAAAGAAAAATCTTAAAGGATTAAGAAAATTGCTTAGCTCTTCAACAATGGATAACAGACATTTTTATCCAAGACATCTGAAGTTAATTTAAAAGTAAATCTGATATTAAAATGGGCTTCCTCCCTCATTCTTACTTAGATGTGTGATTCATATTGTCACGAAGT
>NW_013530507.1:5179187-5231828 GCF_000836235.2 Papilio xuthus | reverse complement strand
TACAACAAACTGTATCCAATGTTCGAATTTAATGTCTGTATCCTACGAGTTATGGCTGATCATAAAAGCATTTTATAATAATTATAGTAACTGAAGTAAACTATAATTTTATTTTATAGAAAAAAAAATATTCCTCTAATCGATTAGAATATGTTAAAAACATCGAAGATTAAAATAATACATTTATATTACTATCTTACATTATAGTGCTATGAATACGCTTAAATAAATTCATAAATGTTCTTAATAATAATGTTTATAAGCGTGTAATTATAATTCTGTGTTCTCAAGAAGAAATTAGCATTAATAAATAAAAATAATAGAAAAATAAATTAATGACAGAAAAAAAAATAACAAAAAAAGATTCAACTATGACGCGTGGCGCACTCTGGCATCACAACCACGTGTTGCCGCAACAATTATATTATATTATTTTATTGCATATACTTAATATATTATACATGTTATACAAAATGCATATATGTATTGGTCATTTACTAATAGAGCAAAATAAAGATATTGTTTTTTTTTCATTTACTTTAGCACTAGGAACTTTCCTCTCTCTGCGATACCTTTCACGCTCTACGTACTTCAAAGGTTTGCTTTTCATTTGTAGTCACAGCAAACGCTTTTATAGATGTCACTGCTGAAATCAATATTCGATCTCTACAAAAATTATAAAATATAGAGAAGATAAATTATTCTATCAAGTCCTAAACAATAGAAAAAAAAAATCCGATTGCATTGTTTTATGAATGATAAAAGTATCGCGGATAGAAAAAAAATTGTAGAGTTATCTTTTAAATAGCGAAGTTCCACAAAAAATACGTTTCATTTGATCAAGGATTTGAGACTTTACTCTTTTATAATCAAATTAAACTTAGTACACGTAGCCGGGTTATTCAAATGTTAATTATAATGAATTGTGCAACCAAATTTGGAAATGTAAAGCTCCTCTCGAGGCGAGTTCAAAGCTCGGTCGGACCACTTGTTTCTCGTTAATTAGGCAATGCTCCAGAACCCGCGAGATGTCTTTGTCTGATTCAAATTGTATGAAAACTAATGATTTAATTCTTGCATAATCTTACTATTATTTTAAATGCGAATGTTGAGATGGATGGATTGTTTGAAGGTGTTTCCAGAAGGTCTGAACGGATCTCGATGAAATTTGGCATAGATGTAGAAGATAGTCTGGAAGAACACGTATACTATTAATTAAGTTTTTTTAATCCCGCGTGAACGGAGCCGCGGGTGACAGTTAGTTAATTAATAATTCATCAAGTGAGCTGGAAACTCATATTATCTGTAAAAGAGAACGGAGAAAAGGAAAACCGCTCAATACTATTATTAAAAACATAGCAAATAAATTGAAGTTGTGAATTGCACCTAAAAATCGCCAAGGATATCTGACCAGGTCTTTATAAGTCAAACTAAATAAAGCTCCAATAGCTTAATGGTTAAGACTACGGATTTCCGATCAAGTGGTCGCGAGTTCGAATCTCGCCATTCGTCTAATGTCATAAACCTAACACAGGCCTAGAGCTTAGTTGGAATGGTACAAGAAATATAGTAAATTAACAAAAATCTGCTAATATTAAAAAAATAAAACAATGAATAAATTATGACAGCTCGCTAGCGCCCCCTGTCAAAAAAGTGCCATAACATTCTTTTTAGTTAGCACTTTGATACTTACTGTCCAGGCTTTTTATTTTTTATACTTGTAGACGTTAGATGTCGAATAATTTGCGAAATTGGTGATTCGACCAGTAACCAAAGAGGTACAGCACATAGAAAGCATAAGGCGATTGTTCCGTACGACGTTATTATCTGAAATTGATATTCGCTTGAAAATATGCATTATTTTTTAAATATTATTTTTAATTACAGTATGCAATAATATATTTTTTATTCATTATTGCTCAACGGCGGCAGACATGAAAACGATTGGGCTATGGCCTGAGACCAAGAACAGAAATCAGAATAGAGTAAGATGTGACGCCGTTTGTGCTATCGACCTTTTAGCCTAAGAAGACATCCATCAATTGCTTAGTGCCCGTACCCATTGTACGGAGACAATTTTTTTTCTATCATGTGTCAGTTTTCTGAGCTACACACCTAAGTCGATGGTACATAAGTCAATGGAAAACAGTGATCACTTAACAATAGCTGATACTCTTTCGAAAATAACTGCCTGGTTTGCTTATTACTAACTTCAAGAAACATAACTTACAGCTTCATGTATGGTCAAATGATTTAATGTAGTTCTAGAGTAAACACTAATTTGTATCAATATCGCATGTATGATGTAGACGGCGTACGACAAGCGAACGATTGACGTCCAGAATCTCCATTCTAATATTGTTCTATAAACATCTGGAAATAAAAATATGAATTAGTAAAGCCTTGTGATTATAAAAATTGTAAATTTAAGTGAATATGGTAAGTACAACAAAGACATTTCAGTGTAGTTTGATTACAATGCCCTGTTTCTTTGGAATACACTACAAAATTAAATGTTCCTTACTTCTAAAATCTACACTCTCTTATGTCAATCTCCGGATTAATGAATAGAGGCAAAGAGGGGTTAGGTAAAGTGCATTCGCTTCGTAGCGATTACATATCGAATTTAAAAAATGCATGGGAATGACACGCGATAGTCACGTGACTTAACGAAAGTTATTGTCAGTTCTATACATTTTTGAAGTTCGTTATGGAATCGCTTCGAAGCGAATGCACTTTGTTTAACCCCGTAGGCACCTCTTATCGCACGTCCTGTCCATGTCTTCCATTTATTTGACATTTATCTTTTTTGTAACTTGTATTTATTATATATGAATTATATATGAATTTCTAATACTATTTTTAAATTATTTGAATCTTAATGAAATCTACTTACTTTCGACTTTAATTACCATCCCTATTATGAATAGGAACATAAGCAATCCAAAGAGAGGTCTGTATATGCCGGAAAAAACAGCTCTAACTGCGAGATTTGGTGTTACTCCGTCCATGTATAAAATGCCGCGACAAACTATCAATATAAACATCATGGGACACAGTGCCCAGAACATATATTTGTATATCTGGAAAAGAAACATTGAAACATAATTATATTCTTATATAGTAATATTTAATACGCAATTACTTTTAAATGACCAGATAAATTGAGCGTTACCTGTTTTACTGATCATGTTTAAGAAAAAAAAAATGCAAATATATCAAAAAATTAACCCACAAAAAACCTTATTATTGGTGCATTGAAATAAATATACCAGTGTGATTTATAATTAAGGTTGACTATGTAGCTTAGGCTAGTAGCGCAAAGCACAGTGACTATGAATGGATTACCTTATATTTTTTAATATGTATTTGCTCCTGCTGCAATTTATATACAATCAAACCGAGAATGAGCCCTAAAATGTAACATGGAATATTTGTGTGACCGCGTTTGTACGAGTTGTTGAAGGTAGGATCTGTGACAAACCACTCCAAAATAAATCTGTAAAATTATTTTAATGAGCAAGGTTGAATTGGTACTTTAAATGTAATAAAATAATAGCACTTACTTTGGCGATACAATTACATGAGCGTATAAATTTTGATAATACGTATGTAACGGTACTATGATGAGAGAAAGTACGAACATAATCCAGAGCACAACTTGTCTCCTCTGATCGCTCCTTGTCATTACTAACGTAAATATTCCCAAAACAAACAGCTGCATATCCGCTGCCACATACCTATAAAGTATAAATAATTATGTTTGCATTTGAATTACTGCTCTTGAATACCTTTTATCTTCATAACCTTCATACGGAAGGTCGGCACAGTATGCACTACTCCTCCATACACCTCTATTAGTCGTCATATCTGTATACTAACCCCTTTTTACGCATATCCTCTTTCACACAATCCATCCTTATTTTTTTGGTATTCCTCTACCTTTGTAGCCATCCACATTCAATCTCATTACGTTTTTGTTTGTTTTATCATCCCTCCGCATAACATGTCCAAGCCACGCTAACCTTTTGCTCCTCAACCTTCGTAACCTTCATATCGATTCGCCAGTTATCTCTAATCGAACTCTAGGAATTTGTCACATAATTTTGTCTTACGTTGGGATAAAAAAATCCATGTATCACATGGTATCTTTCTCACCATGTATGCGCCATGCAGCGAGTGTTGTCAAAATAGTTGTTTATGTAGAGCATGTTCTGCCAACTGTCACGACGGCAGTCTTTTACTTCGGATTCTATCAGTTTCTATTAAAAAAAAATATAGTTTTCATATGGAGCAGTAGTTTTTGTAATAAACTGTTAGTAATATTACCAATAAATATAATTTTATCAATTAATAAATTACTCACATGCCACATCGGTCCTGATCCCGCAAATCTTAGCCATGACGCAGTAATGGCTAAAGTTATTGCGTAAATTGGAGTGAGTCTGTTGAACATAAATTAACTTGCTATAGTCTAAACTGTGTTGTACAAGGGATTTTTTGTGGAACTTCGCATTTTTTTAAGGGAAAGACGTAAGTAACCTTAAATAATACCTGTTGTTTTAAGAGTATATATATATATATTTATATATATATATATATATATATATATATATATATATATATATATATATATATATATATATATATATATATATATATATATATATATATATAAAAAAAATATATATATATATATATATTTTTTTTTTTAATGTAAAATATTAGCAGATTTTTTTTTAAATTTACTATTGTAATATTTCTTTTACTATTCCAACTAAGCTCTAGGCTTGTGCTAGGATATGGTTTACGACAATAGTAGAATGGCGGGATTCGAACCGCCGACCTCGTGATCGGGAATCCGCACCTTAAACCATTAGGCTATTGACGCTTCAATTTATTCAGATAGTTTTCAAGATTTTTACAGATAGCATATCAAAGATAGCAAATACTTACAGTTTGGATTTTGGAATTTCTCCGAAATTGTAAAAGTTAAAAGTAAACCTAATATTTTTTTAAATAAAAATGGATGTATAAAAAAGATAAAGGCGCCGCTCAGGCATCAGGACGATGATCAATTGTCGTTTAGAAAATTTCAGTAAGTGTATACAAAGTATTTGAAACTTACCTTAACCATCTTAATAATATAAATATCGGTATTTTTTTCCATAATGTATTTTCTTCTGATATCACTCGGAGATTGTACGATGTCAGACATCCAGAAATCATGAAGAACGTCTGAACTGTTACAGTACCGTCACACAGGAAATGGTACAAAATATTATTATATGCCTGTAACATACAATGAAAAAGAACAGAAACTGCACAATGACTTTGAAAACGGCAATTATTCTTAAATATTGCTAATAATCTGTTTGTGTCTTCTCAGCGAAGGCAGTGCATCTTTGAACACCCTTAACGTGAAAACCATCGCCGGCTGGGTTAAATGAATGATTACTTTGCTAATGCTTAGTCAGAATGTGTTTAGACGCCTTTAAAGTTGGAAATAAAACGAAAAAGTTGTTAAAATTTGGTATCAAACTTTGTCTATTTCTGTTATATTCTGTAAACGTTAAGGTGATATTTTATTTTTAAATAGGTACTTTCACAGACAGGACGAGTATATTACAAAGATTAAGATAAAAAGTGCATTTATTTAAATGATCTACTCACTGTTTCTAGGAACTGCGTATTATCTAATATGGTCACGAAAGGCACTAAAGAGTGTAAAAATACTACCAAGACTATTGTAATTACTCTGAAAATGTTGAAAAAAGTACTTATTAAAAACAAATAATTATAAATTAATTAAATTTATTTAATTTTATCAGGTGGAAAACGAGCTAGCTCTGATGCAGATGCGCTAAAGATTTCCCCTTTCTATACGTCCCATACTCCGTTAAAATCCTCTTCCCCTTCCTATGAAAAGTAGAATTGCTTTAACTTCACGCCTATCTTCTGTGTGGTTGTGGTATTTCACAGGTCGAGCCGGCCCATTCATACAACAGATGTTGTTGCGATCTCTATCGCTTTTCATAAGAACAAAGATATTTTAACGTTGTTTGAGGGTGCGATAGATTTCGTAGGGATAGAAATGACGAAGGAAAAATCAATTTGGTTGATAAAAGTTAATAGTTCTAATCCAGTGAAATTTTGTGTATACAAACGTACTTCATTCCTTTTAAACCGTTTAAGCTATTATTTTTTCTGCTATCTTCTCGAGTTTCAATTAATTTGGACCAGTTTCGTTGAATTGAAAATCATAGCAGCCACTTATTGCCTGTCGGACGAATATGTCGATATTAAAGTAATGAGCAATGAGAAAACAAACGACGATCGTCGTCGTCGCAAAGAAAAGGAAACAAAAGGTCTTCTTTACCTGAATAATTCTTCTTAACAATTAGTATATGGTAAATACTTCCAGACAAGTTTAATATTAATATACATAAAAGTATCACTGCGACAACTATGTCTATTGGCTCTATAGGATAATACTGGTCTTTAGTATGACACATCGTATCTTCTTTTATTCTAGTTTTCAACTTATATTGCTCCCAAAATGATATATTCAAACATTGTTCAATAACTAAATTAAAATCTTTTGAACTTGTCGTATTAGGTTTTAAATAGTCTTTGCACATTTTCGTCAAACAAATACCATAATGCAAACGCGAATGATTGAAATGAGTTTCCTTCCGCTCGCTGTATTCCTGTAAGATTTAAAATTAACTTTACCTAGATGTTACGAGGATATAATGTTTAACTGTCTCATTAAGACGTTGGCTGACTGCTATCATTTCATAAATAAATCTTACACGTATCATTTCTAAGAGATCGTTGTCACTGTCTGAAACTAAATCTATTTCCGCAGTACAATAGATTCCTCCGGTTTGGTCTATGCATAGCTCGTATCGGTCCAGATGGAATACAGGTGGCATTTTAACATATTCTGTTTCTGAAAACAAAAAACGTGATCGAACAAATTAATATAATAAATAATTTTTGAGTTAGCGCGGAACGAATCATAAAGTATTCAATAGAAGTCTTTTGAGAACACACTGTAGTTTATATACAGGTTGATTGGTAATTCGGCGTATTCTCTATAGGAAGAGTAACTATTTGTGATAAATTTAACCCACCTATATACAAAAGACCATTTTTGAGATTATGATTTTAATATTTTTTAAATATCAAAAATACAACTTCAAAATTTTTGGCTTGCAAATAATATTTAAAACATAATCGTTATCTTAGCTAGTTAATAGGAATTTATTTCATATAAACAGAAAAAAAATGATAAAGGAAGCAGGCGGAAATTCGCATTCGACCTACACACGTGGTCTTGATTTAAAATTCCCATACAATTAGTAATTAATAATAAGTAACAATTAAGTTATTTTGTAACTTGACTAATTAAAATTATTATTGTTCACATTGTCTTCCTATATTGTGTACGCAAAGATTTTTTTGAGACTAACTCTATGACTTAATTACCCAATTAGGAAAACTATTCCCCATTTACATTTGCTGCGTTTGTTGCTTGTTTTGTGTTCTTCATTGGATCACATGTTAAGCCAGTATATAAAAAAAGGATTAAATGTCTAACAAAAGAAAAACTAAAAATAATAATAATTTGCGAATAAGAATAGGACCATGAAGCTGTGGACGTCGTTTGTACTGATAAAAAACTATGGTATTATAATATTGCGAGGATGAGGTTATCAGTGGTAGAGCCCGCTTTAACATTATAGGTAGGCAACGCATATGCAATTGCATGTGTCTATGGGCAACGGTTACTTCGCTATTTAAGCGTTTTTAGGTGGCCGTTCGCTCGTTTTGCCACCTTATAATATAAAAAAAATGAGTCATTCTGTTGCGTGGAGTACGGACTTAACGCTGGTTGATCTATGTCTGGGTTCACATGAAATCACTAGAGTACGTCGTTTCATCTGTGTCATTTTCTGTAGAAAACTCATTTTCGAAACAAAATATCCTTCATAATGATATCATACGCCCATAAATGACACATTTGCATAAATCCCCCGACATGGACATCAAATGAAAGGGTTTCACGAGCGTATACTACAATACGCTATGAAAAATCTAAGATGGTTGTCATTACAAAATGGCGAATGACATGTTGATTTATTTTTGCACATACCCTCCACATGGGCATCAAATGAACAGATTTGACTAACAGAAATACGTGATACGTCAAATGCAAAACATTAATTCAAAATTTAAAAATGAATTGCTATAAGTACCTAGAAATATTTTTTAATTTACTTATTATAACGATACATTTAGATATGACAGATAAACTCAAAACAAATGATAATTCTTCGTATACTCCCCTTAAAAGCCTTTAAATTATATTAGTACCGTAATCTAGAGATTAAGAGGGTGTTCACGGTTAGGCCCAAATTCTTAAAAAAAATGTTCTTATTTGATCAAGTTATGCAAGTAGAGTACATCCTCCCTAATAGAAGTATAAACTAATAAGAATAAAAAATACAAGGTGGCGCCATATTTATGTCAATAACAAAACATTGTTTTCAGACAAAACACTTGAATTATTTACGTTTTAATGCTTTTAATAAATACTAATCAATTAAAAATACCATTATCAGCTACAAATTTGCTTAAAAAAATCATAAAAATCTTAAATTGTCTATGTATTTGTTATCTACTTACTGTTTAATTGATAAATCACTGCCGTTGCTTGGCAAAAGATGAAGAACAAAATTATTATTATCAAAATTTTATTCATGTTCCTTTTATTATACTATTGAATGTAGCGCAAAACTATTTGTGTATTAAAAATATGCTGAACGACCACACAAAAGATTTACTGAACGTAAAGTGATCATTTAAAAATATGTTGGCCGATGGAAGACTTGAATTAGAATTGTGTGAAATAAACATAAATTAACAAAAATTAGTCCCATAAAAATGAATACTATTAATTGGACAAAAACCGATCATAAAGATAATAAAATATAGATTTTTTTTTTAATTTTGCTATCTTACTTCTTACTAATATTATAAATGCGAATGTTTAGATGGATGGATGGATGTTTGTTTAAAGGCATCTCCAAAACGCCTTAAAAAATTTCGTTGTGATTTGGCGTAGAGCTCGAGGATAGTTTGGAAAAACACCTAGGCTACTTTTTGAGTTTTCGTTAAATTTCGCGCGGACGAAGACGCGAACTACAGCTAATATGCTCAGATATTTAGTAATAGCTTTGGCACTTGACACTTTACATTTAAAAGTTTGGCACTGTTGATAACAGTAACTAACTGTTAGTAATATTGGAAATGAACGTTGATTGAACTAAACTACGCTTTAGGCTAAGCTTACATATTCAAGTTTCAATGCCTGAATGTGGCAACGTCATTGTTGTTAATAACCTAAATTTATGAAACCCGATATTTGTTCGTCCTTCAAGTGTGAGTCGCCTTGGCAGTCCAGGTGCTAATTAATATTAGAGTTAATTCCAATTAAAGGTTAAAAATACCAGAATTAGCTTATTACCTAGCCAAATTATTGCCTAGATAAATTAAAACTTACTTACCTCACTAATATTAAATATGAAAATCTTTGAATGGTGGATGAATAGATGTTTGTTAGAAGGTATCTCCAGAATGGCTGCATGGATCACACTGAAATTTGGCATGTATGTGACAATGTATGAAACAATTTTGGTATTATATTATATAATTTTTTTTTGTTATAATTTAATTGGGCGGCTTCTTTTTAATATTCATGATTCTTATCATTATCAATCAGCTCACAATACTGCCTTTGGATACATCTAGTCTCTCACAAATTGAGTCACGTACTATAGTAATGCTTCAACTCCTGACAGACCAAGAGTATTACACAGCCATGGTATTATACAGTTGTAGCCACCACTGTTGTATACTACTGTTATATATACTTCATACTAATATTATAAATGCGGATATTTAGATGGGTGGATGGATGGACTGATGATTGTTTGTAGTATACATATAATGTGTAGAAAAAAACAACTGTTTAAAAATATACGAAATTTTATTCACAATAAAGTGGTGAATAATTAATCATTAACCAACTGCTGAAAGCTATCACAACTACATCTGTAAAAAGGAGAACCGCTTTCAGGGTTATATCTAGTTAACCAGCGTCCTGGCACACTGATACTTACTTTCAACTTTTATTTCTCTTGTAGACGTTAGATGTTGAGCGAGTTGCGAAATTGGTGATTCGATCAATAACCAAAAAGGTATAGCAAACAGATAGCTTAAAGTGATTGTTCCGAGCGATGTTTTTATCTGAAATTCATTAAACTCGCGTAAAAATATGCAACATGTATGAAAATAGTATTTTAATAATTTTATATAAACCATAAGCAGTACTGTATTTATATTTTTTCATGTTACTGCTGCGGTCCGATTTATGTGATGTTAGCAGAAAATCCTGTTTTTACATGAACAATGGATGTAAGTCTAAGTTAAGTATTAAGTTAAGCCTGTCTTAGTTTTCTGATAGCTACATATGTGAGAGGAAGCAGGAATCATATGGTAAAAGTCACTTTCTAAGATCAAGAATTCTTTTTTTTCCAATCTTTATCTTCTTATTTCTATAAGTGATAGAAACCGAAACGCGTTTCGTCTAATAAGTGTACTCACACTGGCCCTCGCCAGAGGCCCAGTTTTAGTCCACCTTCCCACTGTTTTCTTACAAGCTATTGATCTTTCTTATAATATAAAAGAAAAGTTTTAAGGAGCATAACTTACAGCCTCGTATGTGGTCGAATGATTTAATGTAGTTCTAGAGTAAACACTAATTTGTATCAACATCACATGCACTATGTAGACGGCGTACGACAAGCGAACGATTGACGTCCAGAATCGCCATTCTAATATCGGTCTATAAACATCTGTAAATAAAGATATAAATAAGTAAGCCTTGTGATTATAAAAATTGTAAATGTAAGTGTATATGATGAGAACAACAAAGACATTACAATATTGTTTGACTACAATACCCTGTTTCGAAAGTAGTATACTACATAGCTTTGAGATGTAAATGGTCCGTACTTCTAAAATTTAGTTCCTCTATTATCCATTTCAAGATTATCAACACGTGTAAGAAAAATGTAAAGGCATTGCACGCAGCGCCGCGCCCCTCTCGCACGGCTCGTCTACTTATTTGTCTTTTTCGTATTAACGTGTAGAAGAGTATTTCTTTAAAACTATTATTAAAGCAATTGAATATTAATGAAGTAAACTTACTTTCGAGTTTAATTACCATCCCTAATATAAAAAAGAATATAAAAAATCCAAAGAGAGGTCTGTATATGCCGGAAAAAGCAGCTCTGACTTCGAGATGAGGTGTTACTCCGTCCATGTATAAGAACCCGCAACATAGTATCAATATAACCATCATAGGACATATTGCCCAGAACATATATTTGTATTTCTGGAAAAGAAATATTGTAACATCATTACATTTGTATGAAGTAATGTTATAAATATTATAAATGCGAATGTTTAGATGGATGTTTGATTGAAGATATCTGTAGAACGGCAAAACAGATCTTGATGAAATTTGGCACACATATAGAATTTAGTCTGGAAGAACACACAGGCTACTAATTATGTTTTTTTTAATTCCGCTCGGTCGGAGTCACGGGCGACAGCTAGTAATATAAATAAGCTTGACTGCTCTTATCCTGGACATTTGAGAGAAGAATGTGAAATGAATGTTTTGAAATTGTTGTTTAAATTTAACTTCGGTTATGGCTTTCGGGAACCCATTAAAGTAAAAAAAAAAATAATTCGAATGTTTAAATATTAGGGAACTATATTTATTTAATGTTTAAGCGTTGTTTTCGTACGGCTCCGTACATATCCTTAGTGGCCAGGCTTATATGTAAATTGCAGTAAAGCCGAGTGACGTGTTGCGTAGGCTAGTGAAAGCGCGAAGCACAATGACGGTGAATGGATTGGATTACCTTATATTTTTCAATATTTATCTGCTTCTTCTGCAATTTAAATACGATCAAACCGGCAATGAGCCCTAAAATGTAACATGGCATGTTTGTGTGGCCGCGTTTGTAAGAGTGGTTGAACGTGGAATCTTTGACAAAAAACTCAATTACAAGTCTGTAAAACAATTTTAAAAGAATTTTATTTAATTGTCGTTATAATTTTTGCATGTTTGTCATCTAACAACCTCCTAATAACATCAGAGGAAAATAACATTTTGATAAAGAATACCCTAAAGAATTTTACAAAGCTTGAGGTAACTTTTAAGTACAATTAGTTTGGGTGATTTTATAAAGAAGTCAATTCAAGCGCCCTGAGCCCAGAATTTTTATTCTCTTGATTTGACTACACTTTTTAATTCCGCGCTGACAAAGTCGTTAATGACCACTAGTATGAAATATACTTTATTTAGTCTTTAATTTTTTATGGTTAAGGTTAAATTGTAAAATTGTGTTATAATTTTAAAAGCACTTACTCTGGCGCGATAATAACGTGAGCGTACAAATTTTGAAAATACGTATGTAACGGTACTATGAAGAGAGAAAGTACGAACATAGACCAGAGCACAACCTGTCTCCTCTGATTGCTTCTTGTCAGTACCAACGTAAATGTTCCCAAAACAAACAACTGCATATCCGCTGCCACATACCTATAAAATATGAACCGTTATGAATGCTTTTAAACTATCTACTATCCTCGAATACCTTTTAACCTTCGTTTATAATGGTGCTCCGTTACTATACTAGTTCATTTTGATTTGCCAGTCACTTACGACCGCACTCATGGAGTTAGAATGGTTCGCTATTGGCGGAGTACGTCACGGAGGACATTGTCAGCATCAGGTAAAAGTGGCTTATATTAGGGTAAAAAAATTATATGTTTCTTATAAGTGTCATTCTCACCATGTATGCGCCATGCAGCGAGTGTTGTCAAAGTAGTTGTTTATGTAGAGCATGTTTTGCCAACCGTCCCGGCGGCAGTCGGCAATTTCGGGTCCTATAAATTTCTGTTAAAAAAAAAATAATTTTTCAAAAAAGTAAAGAAGCAGTAGTTTTTGTATTAATGTTTAAATAGCATTTTCAATTATTATTTTATCACTTAATAAATTACTCACATGCCACATCGGTCCTGATCCCGCAAATCTTAGCCATGACGCAGTAATGGCTAAAGTTATTGCGTAAATTGGAGTGAGTCTGTTCAACATAAATTAACTTGCTGTACTCTCAACTGTACAAAACAACAGCTTTTTGTTGAAATTAGCATTTTTACGAAAAGCCTACTACGTAGATAAATATAATTAGTACCTACTGTTTCTAATACAACATTTTATCCAGAACTCACTAAGCGAATCCATCAGCGCGGTATTAAAAAAAAATAGTAAGTAGTCTGTATGTTCCTCCAGATTATTATCTACGAGTATACCGAATTCCATCGAGATTCGTTGAACCATTCTGGAGATACCTTTAAACAAACATCCATCCATCCATCCATCCATCCAAGCATTCATCATTTATAATATTAGTAAGATAAGATTTATAATATTACTAAGATATCTAGTTAGAGTAAGATAGTAAGACCATTGGTTGTGACTTGTGTTTTTTTTATATTTATTACCACACAGCTACAAGAGAAAAAATACACACAGCACAGATTTATAACAAAAAATTGGCTATTTTTTTACTATAGTGAATGACTGTAAAGCAAACAGGGGCGCCACCTAGGCGTTAGGACAACGAAAAAAATGTGATTTAAAAGTCAGTAAATGTTTCAAAGTATTTTAAAGTCACCTTAACCATCTTAATAAAATTCTTTTGCATATTCTTTTCCAAATTGTATTTTCCTTAGATTTTAATTGGAGATTGTATGATGCCAAACATCCGGAAATTACGAAGAATGTCTGGACTATTACAGTTCCGTCAAAAAGCAAATGGTAGAATATATTACTATAGCCCTGAAACATAAAAAAAAAATAACAGAAAATGAGCAATAACTTTTGAAAAGGTCAATTATGTTTAACTTAATTATAATTATGCTCGATCCCATAGTTCATATTAAAATTAATTTATTGAAGCAGAAAAAAGTCCATGAGCCATAAATGTCATTGTTTAAAAACGTTCCCGCAGTGCAAATAAGCAGTCCTTTGTGCTTCTTCATACGGTCGCGGGCGCGTTTTCACATTGGCCGCCAAGCTTTTGCGCGATCGATTTCAAACTTCTGAAACTTGACATCGCTAGTAAAACGGAGCTCTCAAATAATATTTTAGATCTACTTACTCTTTCTAAGAACTGCTCATTATCTACAAAAAATGCGAAGGGAATTTGAGAGTGTAAAAGTACTATCAGGGTTGTTGTAATTACTCTGAAAAGTTAAGAAAAGTTCTACTATAAAAAATGCTGTAAATTTTCTTTCAACATATTTCTTCATAATAATGTAAAATTATTTCTTTTAATTTACTTCCGCAAATTACATCCAGTTGTCTTCTTCTGGTCGTGGTATTTTACAGGCCAGACGGACCATTTGAGCAACAATTGTTAACAATTGATTGCGGGCTCTACTATTAAAAGGAGTTTAAACAACTATATGCATAAAACTGAAATAAGATAGTACGGAAATGTCGGGTGAGAAATATTTTTTTTTACAAAAATTTGTAGTTCAAATTCATCATAGAATGGGGCAATGATTAATTAGCTTTATTTAGCTATAATTTTTGATGGTAGTAATAATTAATATAATTTTATTTAAATTTAATTATAGTTAAGTAGTTGATGAAATTATAATAGACTTAATGAACTATACTTATTATTATACAATAATTAATGAACTTAGCGTATTTAATAAAACTAATTAATTAAACTACCAAAATAATACTATAAACTATATACTAAAACTAAACCAAACTAAAAATAAAACTAAATAATATAAAAAATCGACCCCAAATCGCTGCGGTCGCACGGTAGGGTTCCCAAGAGGCTGGCGGCATTTCCCCGTTGGATGGCCAGGCTCAACCTTTGGCCGAAATGCGCGCCAGCCCTTGGATCCCCTAATAATTCCTTTAATTTATATACATACTTCATTCCGTTTAAACCTTTTAAACGTTCATTTTTTCTGTTATCAGTCGTTTCTATTAATTTGGACCAGTTCCGTTGGATTGAAAAGTATAGCAGCCACTTATTGCCTGTCAGACAAATATATCGTTTAAAGAGATGACCAATTTGGAGATGATGAAACAATCGACAAACGACGTCGTCGAAAATTATGTAACTAACAATTATTTACCTGAATAATTCTTCTTAACAATTAGTATATGGTAAACACTTCCAGACAAGTTTAATATTAATATACATAAAAGTATCACTGCGACAACTATGTCTATTGGCTCTATAGGATAATACTGGTCTTTAGTATGACACATCGTATCTTCTTTTATTCTAGTTTTCAACTTATATTGCTCCCAAAATGATGTATTCAAACATTGTTCAATAACTAAATTAAAATCTTTTGAACTTGTCGTGTTTGGTTTTAAATAGTCTTTGCACATTTTCGTCAAACAAATACCATAATGCAGCCGCGAATGATTGAAATGAGTTTCCTTCCGCTCGCTGTATTCCTGTAAGATTTACAACTTAAACGATTGATAAATCATTTAAAATACCTCTGGTTTTATTTTAGGGATAAGTAGTGTTATATGTGAACAAGTAACAGGCCAATAAATTTTTTGCGGGAATATTTGTAAGTACAGTTGCGTTCGATGGCGGTAGACGTACTTTCGGTTTACATGACGTAATATCCCTCGTTCTCTTTGAAAAAAAAAATACTAAATGTCGCCCGCGACTCCGCTCGCTTATGTGAAAATAATTGTTAATTAGTAGCCTATGTATTCTTATGTCGAATTTCAGCGTGATCCATGTAGCCGTTCTGGATATGCCTTCTAACAAACACCCAAACATTCGCATTAAGATATAATATACATAAATATACGTGCAATGTACACGTATCTATTGAATTCCTAATCGCCCCGTTTTTTTAGATGTTGTCTGACTAGTATTATTACCTAAATAAATCTTACACGTATCATTTTTAAGAGATCGTTGTCACTGTCTGCAACTAAATCTATTTCCGCAATACAATAGATTCCTCCGGTTTGGTCTATGCATAGCTCGTATCGGTCAAGATGGAACATTGGTGGCATTTTAACATATTCTGTTTCTGAAAAAAAAAACAAATGTAATACAACAATTAATAAAAATTATAGGTTATATATGTTATATAGATATAAAGAAACCATTTATATTTTTTGCCAGAGCGAAACATCTGTGACAATTGAATTAAAAAAGTGTTTATGTTCGTTACTTGCGTAGGAGAGGAGAAGCAGGGATTTTGGGATTTAATCACGATCTGGTCAATTCCAAAATATCTGTTTCGCCTTCTCTACTAATATGAAAAATAATTTTTATTTTTTAAATTCTATGCTGATTAGTCGTTCGCAACAGCTTATATTAATTAAAGACAGACAACATTTTCACATAAATCTGATCAGTAAAATTATAGTTATTTAAGTTTTAATTTTTGGAATAAATGGTATTCAACTAAATAATACTATACGAAAAATTTTTGTCTATGCATTTGTTATCTACTTACTGTTTAATTGGTAAATCACTGCCGATGCTCGGCAAAAGATGAAGAACAAAATTATTATTATCATATTTTTATTCATGTTAGCTTTAATTATATACGCATCACAACACAATTTGTGCATAAAATATATGCAGAACGACCACACGAAAGATTTACTAAACGACAAGTGATGTTGCAAAACGATATTGCATGTTAGACGCTAGAATTTAATTAAAATCCTTGATAACCTGATTTTAGTATTATATTTTTGTAGCTTAACAGACACCGAGCTTGGAGGAAAAAAATTAAGATCTACAGATATAAATAACATTTGAGTTTCAGTATCAAAATATATATATTTTTTATTTCGTGCACATAGTTGAACCGAGATGGTGCTCCAGTGCGTGGCCATGAGCCGAAAATTCATGCAGACCGTAAAGTGGAAAACTTGGACTATGCACTGCGGCATGACAGGTATAAGTTACTTCAGCTGATAATGATGGGAAAGGTTGAAGGCAATAGCCGCGCTGGACGTAGGAAAAAGTCGTGGCTACGCAATATTAGTTAGTGTACGGGGATTAGGTCAGCGGAGGAACTGTTTCGAATGCACTTGACAGGAACAAATATTCCAAGTTAGCGATCAACCTTCAAGACTGAAAAGGCACTAGAGGAAGAAGTTCATTCTTGCGCGAATTTCTGGAATTGAAACTCTTCTATAGACAGGATCTTAGGAATTTTTATGTCATTAAACAGAGTAACGGCCGTTTTGCAGAATTTTATTGTTACAGGTAGTGCTTGTCATATGGACCTTTTTTAAATTAAAAACGAACACGAATTTTTGAGTTATTAGCGTACCAAAATGTCGGTTAAGAAGGGACGATTTCGCTTGGCTGGCTTACGTAGGCTTAACTAGACGACTCGTATAAAAATGCTGTACGAATGAATTATAGCTTTTTAAATATCCTAAATTAAACGAACGCGATGACATATATCTTATTAATAGTGGTAGAGCCCGCTTTAACATCTCACGAAATGGCCGGTTCGCCCGGTGGAATACCACGTCCGCACAGAAGACAGGCGTCAAATGGGGGAAATTCCGCGTTTCGTTTGATGACTGTAGTACCGAAGGCCTAATTTTAGTCCCCTTTCACTTATTACCCTTTCTCTGATAAGAAAAGTACAGGAAGTGGAAGTGAATTTTCCGGATCACCATGTACGCGCGGGATATCATTAGTGTAGAGAGTAAATAGAACCGGCACCCTAATCCGCTAGTTGTAGGTGCCGTCACCTACAATTCAATCGCGCTCGGTAAATTTCGCCATGATTATCATAGACCTAGACACGTCCTTGACTTTCAAGATGATGCAACTACCATCGCTCAGCCTAGGGTTAAACAACTTTGCAGTCACACCGCAGTCGCTGCCGGCTACGGGAATCATTCTCGCGATATGGCCTCATAGCAGGCAGGTTTTCACCTGTCAACGATGGAAGCGTAGTTGGAGTTTCTTCCGACATTTCTTCTCCCAGCGCTAACACTTTCCGAAGTGGTAGGAATGATAGATGCATCAATATTAATAATAATCAGACAACAGGAACCGATCAAGCCGATGTTCGGCCCTCTCGGGCACCCTTGAATTGGAATGCTAAACGCGCATTGAATGACAGCCCAAGCCGAGGTCCCCTCTCGGGAGCCTTTGAGCCCCTTCACTCCATGGAACGTCTACCGAAGCGACCTAAGAGCTCAGCGGCCTCCCAATTCGGTAGTAATAACGGCCCTAGCCGAGGTTCCTAAGGGAGCACTCGAGCTTAGCCAGTCGAGGGAGCCATCTGCGCTTGCGCCACCTCAAGCCCGGTGAAGCTGTAAATGCCTTCTCAAGGCAAATCAGTCACAAAAAAAAATTTAGGTCGGGCGCGTGAAAAGACAATAAAATTGAGAATAGAATCTAACCGGTAGAGGGAATATATTTCCCACCATAGAAATATAATATATATGTTTTTACTTCTATTATATACCCTTAACCATTATCAAATTTATTTTTCCACCGTCCACTCCTTACGACCGTTAAAGGGTTAAAAAACGAATACGCCGCTTACGCTATTTTTACTAATTAATTGTTGTAGATGTTTTCTGCGTACTACGGAGGTCTCCGCGACGCAACCATATCTACATCCGGCTATGGTTTAAACTTTGTCTCGATTGCTTGGCCTTAAGTTGTCAGTCCAGATCTTGATTAGCACTTGTTTTTTTTGACGGTGCCAATCGAAGGTCGAAATGTACGTCACGTCAAAACAATGTAATCATTTATAAAATACTGTATTTATAATATTTTTATAGTTTTGCTTTTCGCTAGATAAAATTTAAAGACGTCATATAAAAACCGAAATTAGGCCTTGAAAGTTTTTGGAAATATGCATAAATTTACATGTTTAATAGTGCTTAATAATAATAATTTGAAATAATGTTAATAGGTTAAAATATTAAATGAGCCCATAATTATATTCAAATTCATTATACTATGCATTTTTTACTCTGATTCATGTATTCTATTTATATTTTATTGACCGCGACTCCGTCCGCGTGGTATTTAAAAGTAGAAGTAGCCAATTCTCAGACCTACTGAATATAAAACTTGGTACTGGGGTGCACCCGCCCAGAGATGCGAGCAGTATTCCATGTGGGGCCGAACTTGCGCCTTATATAGCTGAAGTCGGTGGCCCGGTTGGAAATACTGCTTCGCTCTATCAAACACCACACCCGATCAAAGGCCTTAGCCACGTCCAAACTAACAGCCAGGGCTCCCCCTTGCCATCGATTGTCTCCGACCATCGATGCGTGATATACGCAAGAAGATCACCAGCTGAGAGACGCTGTCGGTGTATGTTTACTATCATTGATAAATGAATTTTATATATAAGATATATAAACATTGTTCCTATAAGCGTTGACTTTTAATTACTTATATGCAATTTAAAATATTGAAAAAAACAATATTCAACTAACAACGGATACAGATTATCATTTGATGGCATTACAACATGGTTTATGTCAGAAGACAAAAGTGTATTTTAATGTAACTAATTTTTTTGAGGAGATTATTAAGGATTACTTTTACAAATTACCAAAATTTTTAAGAAGTAACATATTTTGAAGAGAGACTGGTATCGTATATTTAGCGCATTGTAGTATTAAACAAAAACATAAGTATTTATTTATTTTTAGTTACTAGGTAATTATGATTTTTATATTATATAATTTCCATTCTGGTAAAATAACATTAATCTGCATTAATCAGAAGCGGCGTTGACAAATAGGTTTATGGTAGTACGCTTCTAGAAATTTCAAACTGGGTCGCGGGATAGGATCACCTTTACTTACACTCTGACCTTTTATGATGATGTGGGGTCCAAATGATAACATGAGACGTTTACATTATGAATTAATAAAAGCATAACACACTGTAATGATAATATCTATATATATAAGAAAGTCGTATTAGTTACACTATTTATAACTCAAGAACGGCTTTACTGATATGGCTGAAAATTGGTGAGGAGGTAGCTTAGAGCCAGGAGACGGACATAGGATACTATTTTTTTTGCGAATTCATGCCTTGAAGAGCTGCTTTTTATTTAACTTGCTAATATTACAAATGCGAATGTTTAGTTGGATGGATGGATGGGTGGGCTGCTACACTAATTAAGTTTTTTATATATCCACGCGGACGGAGTCGCGGACGACAGCTAGTTTTTAAAATAAAGATCACAGGATGCCAAAGATGGACAACTCTTGCTTTTGTAAATGATAGTTGGAAATGGTTAAAATGTTCTAAATATAATTTATTGCCTTGGTGGGTATTTGGTTATCAAGACTGATTATCTAGGTAGAGCCCGGCTCTGCGAGCAGGAGCGATGACCTTTAGTCATAAATTGATATGATTTACGGTGTTTGCGATATCTCAATATATTTACTTTGCCTTTTATTTGACATATTGAAATTTAGCTAACCTTTTAATGAAATAAGAGTATGCCCAAGTTTTTGTACAGTTTTTTTCAATTATTAAATAAATGTCGTTTGTCGGTATTTAATAAATGTTTTATATCTGAAGAATACATTTATTCAATATTAATTTTATTAAATATAGTTGATAGCAACTTCGTCTTTATGGAATTATAAAAAGATATAGTAATGAATGTAGCTTCCCAACAGTAAAATAATTTTTCTAATCGGCTCAGTAGTTTCGGAGCTTATGTAATGCAAAAAAAAACAAAAAAATTTTACCTCTTTATAATATTGTTGTATCAATATTTTAAACACAATTTTTTTTTTGGTAATATACAACGTGATTTTTTTATTTCAAGCAGGTTAAATTTATTTGACTGTCATGGATAACTCTGTTAGAAGTTAACATAAAGAGAAAATAAAGTGTTCATAAAGATTCTTATATATTTATTACACACTAAATGATAACATAATTAATATCGCCTTGATTAGGTTTAACCTGTATTTAATTAAAGCAAATGTACTAAAAGTCTAACTGGAAATGTAATTTTCCAACGGAATTCATTTGAATGTCTTTGAAAGCGCCAAGACTTTTGCTCTATTGACTGCTGTAAAAGCTGTAAATTCTCAAAGCTCAGTTAATTTTCTTATGTTTGTGTAGACGTTTGAGTACTTTTTTCGTAGCCGTTCTTTTCGGTTTAATGTATGTTGTTCAAACGATAGGGAATTATTTTTTAACCGCATTAATATGGAGTAGTAATATATCTCAGCTCTTACTAATATTATAAATGCGATGCTATGTTTGGATGGATGGATGGATGGATGTTTGTTCGAAGGTATCTCCAGAACGGCTGCTTGGATCTTGTTAAAATTTGGCAAAGATAGAATATTATCTAGAAGAACACATAGGCTTCCATTTTTTTTCCTTCCGTGCGGATTGATTCGCGGGCGAAACCTAGTATTTTATATATAGGTCAAAGGGACGTCTATGGAGCTTAATCTATTTTAAACAATATTTACAAATATTTCAGTTTCAAATCCATAAAAGTATCAAAAGACTGTAATCGGCTTATCATCATTAACCAAGCTTTTAGTCAAATGTATCCGATTTCACTTCAACGTTTAATTAATAGGTTTTATTACGTGACAAATTTCATAAACCGGAGGGACCAACGCTTGAAACATCAATAAAATAATCATCAAATGCAAAATTTGAATGGTGAGGCCATCGCTGAGACGATTATTCGTTATGCTAAGTATCATACGAGGGTAGAACAGGAAAGCAGAACAATACACAGTGCAGTACTGCCATTGTTTGAACACAAACACCGACGAACAGAATATTACTGTTGAATAAAATATTGTGCCTCAAAATAATAGTAGTACTGCACTGTCTACTAACCTATTTCTCTGGTGCTGTCCTGGTGTGAAACTAGCATCAAATAAATTTTATTCTTGTGATAAGACGGGGGGCGGGCGGCGGCACACGGCGCCGGCGGGGCGCCCAGTCGCCGCCCAACCGTCGGACCGTCACGACGCGCCGCGAGCACCGTAGCTTCTCTAATTATACACGCCAGTGCTAGCCCACTACCTCTCATACCCGATGACCCACTGACAGTGAATTG
Organism: Papilio xuthus; assembly: GCF_000836235.2. Lineage (NCBI taxonomy): Eukaryota > Metazoa > Arthropoda > Insecta > Lepidoptera > Papilionidae > Papilio > Papilio xuthus. The sequence goes on along the minus strand of NW_013530507.1, from coordinate 5,209,553 downwards.
TGTTCTCATACCGCTTGTTAAAAGTGACCACGTCCATGATCCGGCAAACGTGAGTATCGGAGACAAGATAATGCTCTATTTGGTTAAGATACGGCCATTTTATAATCGACAACCTTGCGTCGTTCGTCAGTATTTTGGTCATTGCATCCTCGAATGACGAATAATGTTGCTTTTCTTCTGCGTCGTATAAAGCTTTTTTATTTCAAATTTGCAACATATCAATGTATTCAGATAAAAATTAAAAAAAATCAGGTTTCACAACTAGTACCGATTTAGTTTTGGAATATCCAGACGGGTAGTTTACAGAAAAGAATAAAACACGCCCATAGTTCATCTCTAGACCCGATACAACTATATAGTTTACAATTAAAATTGTGGAATGAACTCGGCTCGTGGTAATTTCTAAGAGGAATTTGTGCAAAGCTTTTCTTTTTCATGATTCGATTTGTGTACCGAGAATAATGACTCACCAATCGGCATGTATGACGCGTAACCAAATTCTTTTCTCTGTGTTTTTTTTAAATTACCTACTTTACTTTTAGTTTTTAGTTACATTTGAAAAATCTTTCACCGGTGTATTTTATATTCTGAATATCGTCATGATTAGGATGGTATCTGGGTAGATATTTTGAATTACTAAAAATACTTTTTATAGTTATTCATGACGTAAAGTGAAAAAAATTGTCTTTACACGTAATAAATGGAAAAATAATTTTATGAAAAATTGCAGGCTATATTACGAATTTCTACTACGGAAAAACATATAAAAAGGTATTGTCATGACTCACTCTAAAAAAGTATAGGTTCGGTCCAGTGTTTCTTCGGAAATGTAAGTCTACCAACAATCTTTATCATAATCTGGAAATAATAATCTCAGCACGAATTTTTTACGTGTAACATAAAAAAACAGGTTAAATATACATATATTATTTGAAACACAAAATTATAACATCAAAGGTTCAAGATCAAAAGAGCTATAACTCGAACAATTGTGAAACCACCTTATCTTTGGCGATCAAGCAAAGTGGCAGTGAAAGGCGAAAAGGATCAGAGGTCCAGAGAAACCGGGTCACATAAACCCGCCGGGTTATGGCCGCTGTGGCCGGATATTGCTGGCCTTTGGCGGCGGTCGCGTGATTCCAAATGCCATCTCGTTTATGGCAAGCTCTCGCGGCCATCCGCCAATCGAAATGCTCGTTCGTTCTACGATTGTACACCCGTTGTGGAACATTGTGTCAGATGATATATGAAACGATTGAAAGCCGGAAATCAAACAATTTCCATGCAAAGTGATAAATGCAATGCTATTTATTTAAAATGAGAATTCAATTTGTGCTCACCGTTTTTGAATAGATACAATAGTTTGTGAGCTCTTGTCGCTGGTTAATATTTTGATTCATAATAACACACAATCAAACGTCAAACTTATACGAAACACTTCATCTATCGGTTATTTATCTATAAATGTTAGTCTCATAGGAAGGTTTAAGGTCTCCGACAGTTTTTCAAACTTCGTAACTGTAATACTGTGGACGCATCTCTCATCTCGCTGAAATTTAGCATAGATGTAGAAGATAGTCTGGAAGAACAAACAGGCTACATATTAAGTTTTATAAAACTCAGCCTTGCTGGGTTAAAAAGGGCAAGAATTCTTCTCCTTCGTCATTGCAGTCTTTTCAGACTAGTCGTGGTCATCAAGTATCAGTGACCCGCTTTACCAGGCGCCGACACTCCTCCATAGTCGCTGCCTTAGAATACATTACGTATAAAACAGAACTGATAAAAAAGCGTTTATTGGTATAAAGATGGTTCAACAGAGGTTTAGTTTGTCCCGATCAAACCAACCATTGCTTTAAATTCTTAGTTTGGGTGGTTTGAAAAACTAAATAAGCTTATATTATAAAATAAAGTGATAAAGACTAATTCTAGTCACGAGGTTTTTAAGAGGTTCTTTGTTAAACCGTAGAATTCTTTGAATAATACTAATGTCTTTCGTGTAAAATACATGGTAAAACTAAACAGTTAACTAAATGTAAATTTAGGAATAATTTCAAGACTTGTCCTCGAATCCCTTGTAGGTAGACCCTAAACTTGTAAGTTTACAGAAGGCTTCAATTTCTGTAAACCGGTGTCAGTCCTATCGAAGTTTACATTCAATTAGAAGATAGTTGAGTACACCTCGGTCCAGACCCTTTTCCATTTGGTTTTCAATTACAACAGATGTAATGTTTAACTCATCATGAAAATGGGTGGAGCATAGAAAAATTATGTAGTTGGCAGAATGGCATGACCTAGGAAAATCTTTTTGATTACTTTGTTCCTGTTTTATTTTAAATATTGCTTTTTGAGTTTAGTACAAATAAAAGTATAAGTTAAGTACTGTGGGCCAAGCATGAACGAGTGACAAGCGCCATCGTATCGCCATCGACAAAATTTGTATGAGAATTTGTGCAGTTCCCTGGTCGTAAAGTACACCAAAAATCTCATACTAATTTTGACATAATTGACGACAATACGATGGCGCCTGTTGCAAATATTCGTGCCAGGCCCACTGTGATAATGTTTACTACATTTTGCGCACGTACCAATAAAATCACTATTTTAAATTTCGAATTCAGTACCATAAAATCGCTTTGATGAGTTTTAAATAGTAAAGGAACATATGCCGCGAAGTCTGTAAGCTTTCATTTGTTATTTTCGTTTTACAGTACCATAAAATGTGAGTGCTCGTATCTTTTTAGGAGTTTCGTGCATCGCTACATCGTACAACGATGCTTTTGATTTTTGTACAACACTCGTACAGGCGATGTTCGAACCATTTGCTTGTGATACACTGCTAACGTTTTTATCGTAACAACCAAGTTACGTCTCCTGGCTTAATTCTGGTAATAAATCTTTAAATACATAGGAATATAAAAACCAATTGTTTATTTTTATAAAAGAAGATATACAGTCTTCAAGTGGGTCCAGCAAGAGTTAAGTAAACTGAGAGCCACTTAGCCCGGATGAGAGCAATCTAAGTTGCGTGATAAAATATTTAAGGCGGATAAGTACAACTTAAACGTCGACGACGTCCCGAGGACTATTAAAATAAGGTGAAGAGAAATGCAATATTGAAGATCTGAACGTTTTATGACAATACTAGCTGACGCCCGTGACTCTGCCCGCGCTGTATTAAAAAGACTTAATTAGTAGCCTATGTATTCTTCCACAATATGTTCTAGGTCTATGCCAAATTTCAGAGAGATTCATGCAGTTTTTCTGGAGATATCTGCTAACAAACATCCATCTATGCAAACATTCTCGGTTATAATATTAGCAAGATTGGATAGTCTTTTTCTGTCAGATGTCTAAATAGCAGGAATTAAAATATGACATTTGTTTAATTTCACGAATAATAAAGTATTTAATTATGATCAACGGCAGCCAAAAGGCTGTAGGTATATCTTTAAATGGAACACGTAAATAAATATTTACTTGACTATTTGTAGTCAAAATTTGTACTATGTGTACACGCTGCCTAACAAAGGGGAAAGTAAACTCCTTGATTATAGGAGTAGCTATTCAAACATCTCGTTTTACGTTTCATGGCGCTTATTTAGTCGCATGAGCTTGTCAAATCCGTATAAGTCATGTCTACATAGATTAACCTTGAATTTCTGAGACCAAATTCTCAGTTTAAAACGTATTGATATCCCATTTCAAAGATAATGGCAAGGATGACAATATGTTTGTTATGACCTACTATTAGCTTTCTCATCTACTATGTTTACATGTAAATGTATCTTGTACTAATCTTGTAACCTTTATTACTTTCCGTTATCACAGATGTTATAATAGATTTAAAATTGTCGTCTTCAATTTTATGGCTGTCCTGTTCAGACAATACAATCCAAGATGGCCGACCTGCGGTTGTTATATCGCGCATGCTTCCGGCAACTATGGAAATTTTTCGCAATAAAATCTATATTCTTCGTTGCAAGTCATAAAAGAGTATTTACAAGCCGTTTGTTCTATGGAATAATTTTAAATTGTTATTTTTAAACGTTAAACGGATATGCATCTTTCATCATGAAAGCATTCGAATGACGTCGGTTATTAAAGTCCGACGTATACGTTGGCAGAGTTATTAACGTAAAAAAATATACTAGCTTTAAGTCCAAAAACATTTAAAACAATTGGAAATTTTTCAGTTTTTTATGTACATTGATTTAGTTTTGAATTAGATATTGGAATACAACTTAAACACATCTTGATAGTTCTATTAAACGAGATATATGAATCAGAATGGTGTGGAATTTCGAGAGCTCTGATTACCACTCTAGGTCAAGGGCACGCTGAATTTATTACGAAGAAAGCACCACTGTTATAAGACTTCAACATAATTGTCTGTATTTCTTTCAGTGTTAAGAGTTGACTGTTTTAGGGATCCGCACCTCGAAAGGAAAAAAAAAACACAATATAGGATCACTTTGTTGTCCGTCCGCCTGTCTGTAGAGAACCTTTTTCTCAGATGAGTTAAGATATCAAGCTAGAATTTTTTAAACATGTTACATGTTTAAACAGTGAATACTCGCAGTAAACAACGATACAAGTTGCTTGTTTTAGCTTTATGCGGTGCGCGTGTTTAAGCTCAATCACATATCTAAAAATAAATAAGGAGAAAATTATGAATAGCCGTGTGGTGAATTCCTCTCGTTTTCCTCGTATTGAATGAAACATTCACACAGTTGCAACGTTTTATTATAAAAAAAAACAGCTTTTTATACATGTACGCGTGGCGTTTATTAAAAGAACTAGCTGCCGCCCGTGACTTTGTCCGGCTTAGTTAGTATGCTATGTGTTCTTCCAGACTATGTTCTATATCTGTGCCAAATTTCAACCATTCAGCCGTTCTGAAGATACCTTCAATCAAATATTTATCCATCCATTCATTCGCATTTATAATATTAGTAAGTAGTAAGATAAATATTCATTTGTAGATGTAAGCTATAACAATGCATTAGACATCAAGTGGCGTTCGATGTTCGATAAATATAGACAGCTCTGCCCACGCGGACGAGGTCGCTTTTTGATCCAAATAGCTTATTCATTTCATCTCTATTTTATTGTCTGCCAGTTATATCGGTTTTAACCGACACATTTTTATGAAAATATCAAACATTGTGCAATTTTTTCGATGTATTTTTGGCGAATTTTACCTAAGAAATAAATATTAAAGTTTGAAGCAACATTTGAATTGTTACCTTTTATTTACGTATTGGATGTTGTGTTTAGTTATTTATATTAAACATTAGTGATTTTTAAACATGTCAAGCAATTATGCTATTAATGTTTACACTTCTATATTTATATACAATCTTATCAAGTCCAAGATTCTATAAATAAAAATTGAAGAACATTTTTGTGGCAATATTTTGTAAATTTTTATTATCTGTTAAATTTCTCTACATTTTCATTTCAAGATACTTTTCGACTTGTATTCGCTGTAAAATTGATATTATAGGACATAATCTCAATGCTCCATATCTTTTCGAATAAAACAGGATTTTTCACAGGAAAAGTTGAGTACAGCTCGATTGCGTAAGTTGTATGAAGCCGGTATTCCTTTGAGGATCCTAAGAAGCATGTAACTTATAAAATAAGTTATGTTTTAATGTACCTTTATCTGGGCTGGCGGTGAATTTAGTCTCGTATAGCTGACAACTGGGACGTCGTTAATTTATTCTAAGTGGTGTCTTCGCAGCAAATTAAACTTTTAAATGTACCAGATACCGCCGACAGTATATTTTGCTACACGAATAAATAATTATTAGATTTTTCGGACTTTTAGTATTGTTGTAATGAAGTTCAAATTGTACATTGGAGAAAACATTATGTTCAGTAAAATAACCTAAGTTGTTAAGCATCATTTTTTTTTGTAATCTAACCCCTATTTGAGACTTGTTACTCGCTGATTGCTTACAATATTATAGTTTCAAGTTTCACGCATTTTCTTTAAAGGTAATGTTAAAAAGTCGCTTAACTCTTTAATATAATGATTAACAATTAGTTAGTGTTTCAATTAATTCAGTTAAGCCAAAAATATTTTTAAAAACTTAACTGCAATACAGCTGTACAGCTGTAGTACCTGAGCAGATTAAGTTAGGATTATGCAAAAGTGGTAAGTGTCGATATTCAGTATTCGAATATTCTCGGTATTAAGACCTAGTATGTTGTTATGACAATATTTGGTTTACCGATAAGTCAACAGTGCCTGACCTGGAAACGGATCATTCTCCCCGCACTCCGCAGAGTATTAAAAGTTAAATAAAACGGTTAAGATAAATAAAAGTATCGTGAATTCAATTTTAACTTTTATTTCCGTTACCATCCGATGTTCAAGCCGTGCGATTCTTTTCAAACAATTCAATATATTCTTAAAATTTCTAGTATAATATTAACATTAAAAACTGACTGATATTAATCTTATAGATAACGGAAATGAGAAAGTTAATAATAATTCGATTAACATTTTATTAATCTTACTAATATTATAAATGAAAAAGTTTCTATATATGGATGGATGGATGTTTGTGGATTATATCTCCAAAACAGCTACATGGACCTCGTTAAAATTTGGCATTGATGTATTATAGAATATAGTCTAAAAGAACACGTACGCTACTTACTCAGTTTTTTTACGCGCGGACGGCGCCGCGGACGACAGCTTGTATTAGTATATAACGTAAGAAATATGTATAAGTATAAATAAAGAAGGAAATATTGCTAAAATAGTTACCAAATTGTTTATGAATGTGTTACAAACTATGCATTCTTTGCATCTCTGCAGTTCGTTGCCTTTGCTTTGAATTTTTTAAAAACGCTAGCGTGTAATTTGTAACCTGGTTAAAATTTTCGCAGCATTTTCCTACAGCTCATTTGCAACGTGTTTTGAAAATGCTAAAAGATTTTTTTAGACTTTCTTTTAAATTTTTTAATGTATTAAAAGCATTTCCTTATAATAAGAGACTGAAAACTGTTTAGTTTTTACACTTTTTTATCACAAACAAAATTATGTCAATTGTAGGTCTTTGGAGCAAGGATCAAGTCCGCATATGGGTTGAAAAATTACGCGATAATCTGTGTATTGCTAAAGAGAATAGGTTTGCCACGACTTATGATGTATGGATAACTAGCAGTCGCCTAGCGACTTCGTCTGCGCGGAATTAAAAAAAAACTTAATGAGTAGCCTATGTGTTCTTTCTGAATATGTTCTACATGTGTGCCAAATTTCATCAAGATCTGTTGAGCCGTTCCGGGGATACTTTCAAACAATCATTCTTCCATCCATCTAAAATTAGCCTTTAGAATATTAGTGAGAAGTAAAATTTGATATATGAGTTTGAAAGATGATATTTTTGAGTTTTATTGTGAGATATTTTTTTTCGTCCAAATAATGTAATTATTATTGTTTGCCGAGTAATGGAATTATTTGGATTCAAACATTTCCACTTCTACAAGACTGGCAACTTCGTAAGTGTAATTCTTATTTCTTCTTCATCAAACACAAGTATTATATTTATACATATTAATGTCATATATCCAGTAAAGCTACATTTAACGTGCGATGTTTCGAACTCTAGTCATAACACACGCTTTACTCGAATTATTCTTTGCGAATACTTCGCGAGCGGAAGATAGTTAGCAAACTTTACGGTACCTTTATGATTCAAAGGAAAAGGAACTTAACTCACTCTCAAAGGACTGGGAAATTTTATTATCAACAAATTGTACTATAGAAATAATATATAGAAATATATCTTATAGTTGAATATATTGTTTGAATGCGCATAAAAATAGGTAATTCTCGAGATTTTTTTTTAGATTTGAAAAATTTTATTAATAATCTGTAAGCTAGGCTTACGAGGTGGGTTTACAATACGCAACATGACTCTACCAACGACTCTACCAACGTGAAGATAATCTGTTTTAATTAAAAGTCGTCGGAGCGCAGAATTCCGCGGGATCCACTAGTATAGAATAAATTATTACTGTTTTGTTTTTAATATCAGATAACAAATGCAGTTATTGATGTTAATAATAAAAGTACAATAGTTTGTGTTTCAGAAGAGAATAGAATCATCATATTCATTCATAACTATTTTTTACAAAAATAACACGAAAGTATTTTATATTGAAATGACACAGCAGTTCATTTTTACTATTCTGATATTTTAGAACAAAAGAACATTACTTAACAGTTTTTTTTAACGCACTACGAAAAGCTTAAATACATAAAAATAAAACCAAAGCCTTTTAGATAACTAACTTTATGAATTCTTTATGAAGCTTTTTTATTGACATCCCTGTGATTATTTTATAAAATTTTGTTTTCTTAACGTAAAAGAATGACTCAAATTGTCTCCGTAGCACAATACGTAGAGATAATACTACGATAGGCGGGTTCGTATAAGCTACGCTTATGTAGAATTATCTCCAGTATCCAAAGAATTCTTACAAAAAGGTTATTTACCTAATGAAGGACTCTTACTTTAAATATAAGGACATTGCATAAGGCATGTTTGACACAATAAAATCCTTATTGTCTTACTGTGTTTTCAGATAGTACTTATCAAAAAATAGTCGACGCTCGCAACCCCGTCCACGCAGAATTAAAAAAACTAATGAGTAGCATATACGTTCTATCAGACAATGTTCGACATCCAGGCCAAATTTCATCAAAATCCGTTCAGTCGTTCCGGAGATACATTCAAACAAACATCTATCCATCCATCTAAAAATTCGCATTTATAATATTAGAAGATTAAAAAATACAAAACAACCGTAATCCATTCTACTGCTCTGTGGCATATGACAATAAACATCTATCAAAAAATCCTGTATGCTACAAACGATTCAGGAATTTATTCAGATTCGTAAAAACAAATAACAATTACGTGAGACACGAATTCGAATTGCCTACAACGGTAATTTATTCCATGTTCTACGGCCCTCGAAATCGCAATTTACAATTGTAATTTAGGAATTAAACTTTACGAGTTAAAAGTGATTTCAATGAGTTATTAATCCATGAAAATACGCCTGCGCAATTCGTATCAAGAGGCGACCTCGTCATCACTTTCATAATTATTTGAAACTAGCTGTGCCCGCGATTTCGCTTGCGTTTAACACAGTCTTTGAGCTGCGCGCGGTACTCGACAGTACTTGGACATTGCAACATTACTTTATTTTTCAAAAATAAAAGATTTTTTTTGAACAATCATTGCCTAAGTTACGCCTTATAACATTAGCAACCTACTAATAAAAGTCCCGTCAAAATCGTTCCAGCAATTTCAGAGATTAGCCGAAACAAACAGACAGACAGACAAAAATTGTAAAAAAGTTATTTTGGTGTATGTGCCGTATATATATTCATATATTTACATCAATTAAAATTGTTATTTTAATATTACAAACAGACACTCCAATGTTATTTATATGTATAGGTTGCATAATTTTATATTGCGACGACATTGTTAATTAAAATTGAATTAAGATCACAGCGGCGTGGTGGTTTTTCGCATCAACTGTTCTTTATTGAAATCCTGATCCCGCTTACCATATGCCGGGATATTACTATTTCAATGTAAATTAATACAAGAATTTTCTGGTATTATTTAATAAAATTAATTATTTAACTCATTGCTAAAAGACGACACACAGCGACGCGACGAGACAGGGATTTCGGCATCCTCTGAATCGATGTTTTCTTACTAATGTTACTAATATTATAAATGCAAATGTTTTAATGTATGGATGGATGTTAGTTTAAAGGTATCTACAGAACGGCTGAACGGATCTCGATGATATTTGGCATACGTATAGAACATAGTCTGGTAGACTAATTATTTTTTCTTTTAATTTCGCGCGGACAGAGTCGCGGGCGATAGGTATTATGTTATAATAAGACTCGACAAAACTAACCGTGAAATTGTGTTATTGAATTACTCGTATTTGATCACTCCATCTTTGAAAACAAAAAACAGAAATGTCAATATGAATTGTACATACGATAACTTTGTTAAAAATCTAGGTTTTTCTGATTTAATCTCGATTCGTAACGTTAATTTAATCGCTATTATTATTAATCGAAAGGCAACAAAAGTAGATACGCTTTATAAATTGTTTAACCCATTTTCTAATACGATAAAACTCTGACATATTTATTAATAAAATACTTTGAGTTCATTTCACAAGTTACTCGCACGGAAGTTTCTCAAAGGCTTCCGCAAATTGTTTTATCGTACTTACACTGTACACGTTCAAATTTTGCAACTGTTCTCGAAGCTTTCGTAAGCAATGTACCAGGAAAACATAATTAATGTACTTCTATTTATTTATAATTTTCAATAAGTTGAAAGATAATTAAAGATATTTTAAAACATTCAAACATCTAAATTTTATTCAGATAATTGAACTACGAGTTAAAAATTAATATCTTAAAATAAATAACATTTTATAGATTTTTAAACTCAAAAAGTTCACAATGCATCTGCGGGTCTTCTGGCATGTCCATGGGGGTCGGATCAAATAAGTTTAGGCGATTCGTTGCTCATTTGCCCCCTTTGCCTATAAAAAAAAATACTAGAGAACCTAACGTATTAATAAACCATGCCTGTCTACTACCGAAATATATAGAAAACATAGTTATTTATGTTTCTAAAATAAGAATCAGAGGGATAGGAGAGGTCAGAAATGTTTCGACAGTGGAAACCCGCAATTAGTTACAAACATGATATTCATTGTGTCTCAATTAAACCCCGTACCACTAAAGGAGGTCGGGGTTCGGGAGCATAAACCGGCAATAATGACGTCATCGCTTCGCTCAACCGTGCGCTCATCGGCATGGACATAACATAACCATCGATGTATAACATTTTAACAATATCAACACCTTTGCTAATTAAATATAACAACTCCTAATATATATATTTACAAACTCATACAGTTAAATTAAAAAAAATCTTATCTTATATATAAATCCTAGTGTCACAATTTTCGTTCCCATACTCCTCTGAAACGGCTTGACCGATTCTCATGAAATTTTGTGAGCATATCGAGTAGGTCTGAGAATCGGCCAATATCTATTTTTAAACCCGCGCGGACGGAGTCGCAGGCGACAGCTAGTCTTATGTATAAAAAAAAACAGTTGTCTCAGATATTTGAAGGTATATAATGTTAGTAAGAATATCCGACACTGTGTCGGTGTACTGGCATAACACTAGCCTTACTAAAATTTCGAAGTTTATGTCCCCTCACTAATCATTCTGACATTATGTACTATTATATATATATATATATATATCAATCAGCTGTGAATTCACTTCGTTCTTATAAATCCTGACACAATCCATCCATACTTAATTCAGCCATCCTTAACTAATCTATCGTATTCGTTATTCGTAATCGTCATCTAAATTTATATTACTGTTAAAAACCTAGAGCAATAAAAATAAATTCTTTTACTCCTTTACATTTTATTCATTTAAATTTCATAGTAACCAGTCCACGAGGCGAGAGAGAGAGAGAGAGACCTTTTACGCGTAACAGAATTCAAAACTCATCATTTGTTACAGTATAACGATCTAAAATATTACTCGACAATTTATCCATAATGAGGGAAATTAGTCAGGAGTGAGAGAGCAATAATCCCGCTTTGTAGAACAGTATTTCATAATATTAATTAACAATAAATAAAGTAGTTCAATAAACAATAATACATTTGTATTATTTCATATTTTCATGTTTAAAATCTAAGTTTTGTAGATAATTAAGTTCATACTTAAGTAGTAGTAAATAGTAGTTCATACATAATTAAGTACATAAAAGCGTCAATAGCCTAATGGTTAAGGATACGGATTTCCGATGACGAGGTCGGTGGTTCGAATCCCGCCATTCGCCTATTGTCGTAAACCATATCCTAGCACAAGCCTAGAGCTTGGTTGGAATGGTAAAAGAAATATTAGTAAATTTCCAAAAAAATCTGCTAATATTTTTTATTAAAAAAAAAAATAATAATAATACTTATAAAAAAAAATTTGGAAGAGAAAGAAACCTTTGACGATTTTTTTTGTATAATAAGTTCGTCGACATATGCTTGTGTTTTTACAGATTTTATTTCAACTTTGTTAGAATGTTTCAAGGAAGCTAGGGAATGTTTGTGTAAAATGACAATACATAACATTATGTATGTTAAATATGTATATTGACTGTTTTATAGATAACAAAAACGTCAATTTGTTCAATACAGCAAGCTGCGGCACATTCAACAATTAATCTTAATTAACAACACGCTGTATGCTCGTGAAAATCAGCTTTGGTCATGTGTTGCATAACCGTGTAGTAAATTCATAAATGTAATGATGTAGTTTATTAAAGGAATTGCTGTGAGTAATAATTAACTTAACTAGTAGTTGAAAGTTCGAGTTAAAAAACTACTATGAAGTAAGAGCATATGAAGACACAACATTTTGACTCTACTCTTGACTTGACTCTCTATACTTAGCTAATGAACTAATGACCAATGGATCTGAAGAAGATTTAGAGTAATAAAAGCAGGGCTATCTTAACCGTTTTGGGCGTCCGGATACGAAAATTAATGTGGCGCTCCTAAAAGTAGTACGGCCATGGGCAGGCGACCACAGGGCCCGCCGCCCAGACGCCCTATACCTTTTGCACCGACGGATCAAGGAGACCCTGTCTAGAATCCCTATGTACAATAGTTAACATTTATAGGTTTTCGGTGGTGAATATTTTGTTCATCGTTTAAATTATACGCAATTGCATATGCGTTGCCTACCTTTAATCGACGGAGGAGAGGATGCACAGAAAGAAAACATTTTCCCTTTCCATGCATCCTCTGCGGAATGTCCACTTCCCATCCTTTCCTTATTAGAGAAAAAGGGTAGGAAAGGAAAGAGGACTAAATTAGGCCTCCGGGACGCACACTCATCAGATGAAACGCGGAATTGTTTCCACTTCACGCCTGTCTTCTGTGTGGTCGTGGTATTTCACCGCGCGAACCGGGCCAATACGTGCGAAGATGTTAAAGCGGGCTCTACCACTGTTAATTCATGGTACTGAACTTCTTCTTTATTTAAACGATTATTCACAACTGAAATCTATTTAATTCTATTTTAATTTCTCTCAATACATGTGCATTCGTTTACTAGATACCTCGCAACACTCGTTCCATAGAATAAAAATGAGGTCGAATAAAAATTTGCATACAGTGGAATGGGCGACCGATATTGGATTATGCGTCAGTAACTTGTGATGTTGGCACTGACTGTAGCTGTAATATCCTATAGTATATACATTTTAATAGTTGTTTGAGATTTAATTAATGTAAATGATTTGTCGATACATGACAAATATCATTCTTTCTTACACAAAACAAGGGATAATCATACTAATATTATAAATGCAAATGTTTGGATTCGATGGATGTTTGTTTGAAGGTATCTTAACGGCTCAACAGATCTTGATGAAATTAGGCTCAGATGTAGAACAATGTAGATGTCTGGAAGAACATATAGGTCTCATTTAGTTTTTTTTTTAATTCCACGCGGATGGAGTTGCGACAGCTAGTATTAAATACATTTTTGGTATAAGGATTTATTATTCTAATTACGATTTTGCTTAAGATAACCATAAAATGGTATGTCGTATGTATAACGAATATGAAATGAGAAGAACATCAAAATGCGTAATAAGTTTAGCGTAAAGTTGTTTGAACTCATTTCATCTGAAAGATCTCATCTTGTTGTAAAAAGCTTCGAGGCAAAGGCATGGAGAGAAATTTGTTTTACTTCAACTGAATTTAGAATTCATCATTTGTCAGAACAACATTTCGAAATGTGCCCCGACGTTTTACCCTAATGAAGGACATTAATCAAAGCCCGGGCATTAACCTGGATGCTTTATGAGTGACGTATTTATAACCCCATTTGGTTAAGTAATTATATAGAACGCATTTAGATGTTGTTTTGAAAGTAAGTGTGAATTATGAAAGTTTAATTGATGCGAAATATGAGAGCTAAATTATGAGCTTTATGTCATATAGTCATAACAAATTTAAACGTTAAATAATGCCGTTTAATTATTCTTGTAGCCAAAACTTCTTGACCGATTAGACTAAGTTGTTATTAGATTCCTATGCATCTCTGGAGTGTTATAATTATTGTAAAATGATGTTTACGGCTTTTTTAAAATTAATTGTTAAGTTTTAAAAATATATTGTAGAGTTTCTTTGGGTAACAAAATAAGAAAGTGTTGCTAAATTTCCTTAGAAAGTATCTAAAGTTAAAGTCCATGTATTTCGTGTAAAATGTTTACAATCAACGTTAAACTGGAATTTACTTCTGAAAGAAGTATTAAATATTATTTCGATTTTCTTTTCGTATCAGGCGCTTTGCTTTGTTAAAGCAAACAGTAAATCGTGGAATTTCTGTTACGGAAATCCGGATAAATCGGTCGAGATAGTTTGCTTCAAACTCCTAGATTAATGTCTCCATTCATTCGCTGGAGGTACATTTATCAGGGCCGCTAACCATTCTGTTATAAATAGTATAATGGTTCAGTCCCATCTTTCATTCAACTGACCACTTTCATATTCCCATTTCAATGCTTCTAAGTTAATGTTCTTATGTTTCTCTAACGTATTGGAATCAAAGATTAATGATTTTAATATTAGTTATACTAACCTATCAACCAAAACGAGGCACAAAAGCTAATTATTTTCACGTACGTAAGAATATAAAGCCTGGTAAACCACATTATCAATCAACTTTGTGTAGGCTTTAAGTATTGAAAGTAGGTGCTACGTAATGAGAATATCTTTGTTATAAGAACGTAACCAAGTTAATAACATTAATCATTATTTAAAGATGGGAATAATGCAACTTGTAAAACTTGATTTGTTAACTAGAGCTTTTTGTGTTCATAAATGAGAATTAAAAAAAAAATTGATTACAAGGTATTAACCATCATCATGAACTCACTACGTCCCCACTGAAAGGCTCGGAGCCTACCCTATAGATGACTAGACCATAGCCAACAATGCTGGCCCACTGCGGTTTGATTGACTTCACACATAATATTAATATTATAATTATTTCGATATTCGTATCATACTGTTTGCTTGTATACATACAAACATACAATGTCTTCCAATTAGTAAAGTTAAATGGAAGCTTTACCCGCAAACTATTGTATTGTTCTATACAAATTGTAAATCCCAATTACACGTAGTTTGAAAGTCGTAAATGGAAATCGTTCGCTTTGAGAATGCTGTGTTTACTATTGAATTTATCGTGATCTTATTTATTTAATTCTGTTTAGGTTATACAAAACTGTATATACATCTGAGACGTACTAAATCACGCCTTAATTTATAGGTCTATTTAATACTTTACTTATTACTCTTATGTTGAAACTCTATATTAATTAGCTGTTTATTTTAAATGGCTAAAATAGATTATTTTTGAATTTATAAATCAATTTCGCCTGTGTATTGTATAAGTGTAGTTCAGGACAAAAGTAAAATAAAATAGAAAAATTATTTCTTGTTAACCAAAAGCGCAAATCGGGTACTATTTAATTTAAATTGTCTTTGAATTGAATGAAATCAACATTGTTCTTGCAAAGCCTAGAATGATATATATTACATGTAGGAGGCGAGACATAGTAAGTTAATTCTAACCAGGGCCGGCGTTAGGTAGGGTGCAGTTGGGCGACCACCTAGGGCGTAGGGCAGAAAGAGGCGCCACAGGTCTGCGAAAACTACACAGTTTCAGATAATCCTGTTAAAAACGTGGTAAAAAGGGGCGTCATTCAGCCATGGCGGTAGTAGAGCTAAAACTGTACCTAATTGTAAGTTAACTCTAGTACGTATAATAGCATCAGCGACATACATTAGTTTATGATGCCGTATTTATAGCCGTGGACGGATATTATTTGGTGCTGTTCAACTTTATGATGCCATTTGCCTTTGGAAATTCCATTATCTTTTATATAGCATTCAGTTACTGTACTCCATTAACGTTCCTAGTCAATATTGATATTCAATACGCATTTATTGCTTTCCTCGGTCTTTCATTCACTGAACACAGATTTGATTACGTCTATTCATTATTCTATCGCACCATTAAATGCACTCTATATAATGGCTTTCATTCTAAAGAGTGAAGACTTCTAAGTGTTTCTTGGTATCGGTTAAAGTTAATTGCACTCTAATATGAAGACTTTCACTTCTCAAAGCTACATATGTTCTGGTAATTGAGGTAATCTGATAGTGTCATTCAATTTTGAAATATCCTAGAAAAAGTTTTGTGATTATCTATATGATACTAGCTGTCACCCGCGACTCCGTCTGCGTGGATATATAAATAACTTAATATATAGATAAGTTAAGTAAAAAGCGGCTCTTCAAGGCATAATTCGAAAAATATAAATCATAAATAGTATCCTATGTCCGTCTCCTGGCTCTAAGCTACCTCCTCACCAATTTTCAGTCATATCAGTAAAGCCGTTATTGAGTTATAAATAGTGTAACTAACACAACTTTCTTTTATATATATAGATTACGACTTATTACAAAAGATTTTTAAAGGTTTTAATTTTTTTCCATGTTTAGGATTAAGAATACTAATTAAAAAATCCTAATTACTTCTTTTCTTTTAAATAATCATCATCATCATCAGCCCACTATACCTCCCCACCGAGGGGCTCGGAGCCTACCCATAGTTAAGGGTGATTAGGCCATAGCCAACCACGCTGGCCAAGTGCGGGTTGGTTGACTTCACACAAATCTTTGAATAAATAACATTTTTAAATAATTAATGGATTAAAATGTTTTTTTTGTATATTTCGTAATTATTTAATATACAGAAAGATAAGGATACGCCACATGACCATGTAAAATATCTCAAGTGCTAATAGAGTTGAGGGCAATAGAGCGTGAAGAGTAATCGGGTTATTGAACCGATCACTCGGCGATCGACTAAAATTGATTTATATTTAGACAACATGGACGCTAACAAAGTGACAAGGATATGGGTAATATACTTTCATAAAATATTCCAACGATTATCTGAGACCCAATGTATCATTAAACAAAATTGCTATTCGATTTATAAAGGTAAAGAAGTAGTAACCTTTCTTGGAATTTCATATTCATATAAATAGGGTTGCCTTTTCAAATGAATTGTTACATTTTTAGCTACTTAAAGGTTCAAAAACGCCGTGTTAGTTTGACATAAAAGAAAACTTATACATAAATTATAAAAAGTCGTGTCACATATTCGTCCGATTTTTCTGAAATTTTATTATGCATACTCTGTATATCTGATAATCGGCTACTATCTATTTTTTAAACCCACGCGGACGGAGTCGCGGGCGACAGCTGGTAAAACATAAGATACGTTTAGGAAAGTCGTAAGGCGACAAGTTACGAAGTCAGAAATGACGCCGTAATTTTAGCAGTTACCAGTTTGGCTTACTTCAAAGAAAACTTCTGTTCCGACAATCGTTATATCACTTTCCAGATAATTGTCACCATCTAAAAGTTTCTCTCAGCGATATTATGTCGCTGACTTCACATTTTTATACTGTATTTATGAAAAAAACGGTTGTATCTTTTGATTGCGTTGCTTTAGAAGTTTTATTTTTTCACAGCACATAGCGACCGCAGACCTGAGTATTTGATATGATATATTAATATAAATTCCAGCTCAATATCTTCACGCGTTTTTGAGAAAAAGGGTCTTGACAGACAGACGGACGGACAACAAAGTGATCCTATAAGGGTTCCGTTTTTTTCCTATGTGGTACGGAACCCTAAAAAGATATTTTTATGAATGTTATTTAAGAGATTGTTATAACTATTGGGGTTTTATCGTAATTTATAATTAGTTTATAAAGTTTTAACAGTGGTAGACACCAGCAACAGCATCTGTTGCACGAATTGCAGTACACAAGTTCGCGATATTCTGATGTGTGTGCGTGCCGGGGGCCCAATTTTAGTCCTATTTCGCGCCCTTTTCTTATAAGGAAGTGATAAGATTGAGAGGTGAATTTGACAGAGAAGGGGATGCAATTGAAGGGAGAATATCTTTTTCTGTCTTTACATCACTATTTTGATGCACCGATTAACAAGTTTGAACGCTTGTTATTCGTTGCTAGATTTGATCAGTGATGTAATTTTGTTCATTAAATATTAATGTAAGGTCTGATAAGTATGAGTCACAAATCCTAACTCTTTTCTAGGTTACAGGTGTATAAACTTAATAAAACGATAACAAGACTAATAATATCGCGTTCAAACCGAGTTTACTCCTTAAGCTATATCTTTGAAAACACCTTGCGAGTGCAGAAATATTTCGCTTACTGAATACTTCATAGAGTTTGCTTTAGTTGGAAACTTTTGCGTAGTTTATAAAGCATTATCGCGTCAAATGTTGCACAGTTATGAGCCTCGACAGCTAAACTAAAACCCGTGCACTCTTAACTTACTAACTTACACTTCACAGTATATACTTGAAGCGTAATTGTAAAACGTTCTGAGATATCTCTCTTTTGTCAAAGATAATGACGGGCATGACAATATGTATTATATACAGATATTTTTGTCTCAGAAACCAACGGTCAAAGGAGTGAATTCCTATCACTCAAGTCAATATAAAAGTATGAATAAAATGATTAAAGATATTTTAATAAATACGAGTATTATGGCCATGTGAATTACATCATCAAATTTTTACTACATATGGAAAACGTTTTACGATTTCGATTTAATTTGCAGACACATTTATGAATTCATTTTTGACGCATAACTTTACGTGCTGATTTGAATAATTAATTAAATAAAACCTTGTTGGACAACCAATAATCTAATATAATGAAATGAATTTCATTATAATTATTCTGCCAGCGATATTTTAGTGAATACTAACACTTAATCGTGGCATATTAATCAAAGAACGGGTAATTACAGAGGTCTCGTAACCGGCAGTTTATTTATGACCTAATCTCGCAGCCAGACGCAATTAATATAAAATGCTCGCCAAGATTTTCTCGACACATTTCGTATTTCTACGCAAAGGACCCCGGAGACCACATAGATCGTTTCCTATAAATTGTATAATATATTTAAAAATTATTATGATTTATTAAGATAAATTCCAGCTTTTATTTAAAAAATAACACACACACAATTACGAAAAAAACAAATTCCAAATATGAAATTTAAAAAAAAAGTAAATATTGTTTCTGTGCCATGCCAATATTGAAATAACTAAAATTTACATTTTTTTTTCTAGCATTATTTGCTAAGGTCTGTGTCTATCTGTAAAGAAACTGAAAATAAAGACGAGTAAGAGATGGTGGAAGTAGTGGCTACTGCAATTTATATCAAAGCAATTTCGTCGGCGACCTCTCACGAAGTATCCTTGCCATTCGTCGGGTAATATGACACTATTTTCTAGACATCCGAGTTAAGTTGAAGGTTGTTTTTCTTCAACATATGCCTCCAACAATAAGAAAAGCTAACTCAGCCTTCTACTTTAAAGACTAGTAAGGCCCACTGATATTGTGATATTTTTGTACAAAACCAAACAAAAATTATAATAGTTATGTTAGACAAACAGATTGGCTTTCAAGATTTTTTTATTCCAGTAAAGAATTAAAATTTTTAAAACAAAAGATGGTGATTTTTTTAAGTAAGGTAATGGTTTTCAAATCAGTTTTTGATGTCGTATCATTTGAATTTCGCCTAGTACTTCTTAAAACTGCTTATAATATAGCAAGATATATTATTTTGTAGTGTAACTAAAGAATTAACATAAATATACCGTTACCAGCTAAGTCGGTACACATTGCTTGCGGTTTAGGGCAGCTGCTCTCAAAAGTTTTCAGCTTTGCTTATCTAAAGTCTTTTTAAAAACTACTTCGAAATAAAAACACGCTCTCCTTCTATCAATGTGAAATATTTATCATCATAATAGTTCCTGAATCACAATCTAGAAATAATACATGTAAATTGATATTCCAATTTAATACAGATCACCGATTTATAGCTAAAAGAATCTAATATGCTATGCTTCTTTAGCGAGTCGTCCTTACCTACGATATATGTGTAATTAGCTGTCGCCCGCAATTCCGTCCGCGCGGAATTAAAAACTTAATTAATAGCCTATGTGTTCATCCAGACTATGTTCTACATCTGTGAAAATTTCATCAAGATCCGTTCCAGAGATACCTTCAAACATCCATCCATCTAAACTTTCGTTTTTATTATATTAGTAAGAGTAAGATTAGTACTCAAATGAAGTAAGTAGTGCTCGGGAAATGTAGAGGCGTCTGGTGAAACGTGTCACGATACTTACTTGATGACCACGACCAGTCTGTAAAGATTGAAGCGACTGTGAAGAAGTAGTCAAATATTTTGTTAAATTTCTTTATTTGTATTGCCTCTATTTATGTATTTTACTTAAGAACATGATCAGAACTTAACACATAAAAGAAGAAAGCGTCACAAAGTACATTACCTCGGACAATGAAGCATTGAAACTCAATACAAAAGCTTTACCACTTCACTAAGCAATAAAGACATTTTCATTCGCTGTCACGTCTAAGTTGTTACTATCGGACTGTAATTGAATTGGGAGTATATCCCTCACAGGCGAGCCCTTCGAACGTATCGGGCTAAGCGAGCGATATAACTACGTTCCTATTCGGACACCATGCTTAACTCAAAAAAAGGGATAATAGACAATCAGGAAAACTGTTTTTTTTTTAATGTAAACTATGTACGTCTTATGTTAGCAGAAAAATACAAATTGGTTGGGTATGTAGTTATTCATTCTGAAAACTACGCTTCAAATGTGGAGTAATGAATTATAGGTAAGAAGTAGAGTAATAAACGTTAGTTATTTTATTTATCTTATTTTTATAAGTTAATATTCCATGTTAACTTATAAAAATAAACTAGCTGTAGCCCGCGACTCCGTACGTGCGGTATTAAAAAAAACTTTATTAGTTCTTCCAGACTATGTTCTACGTCTATGTCAAATTTCAGCGAGAGCCATACAGCCGTTCTCGAAATACCTTCAAAATAACATCCACTCCTCCATCCAAAGATTCGGATTTATAATATTAGTAAGACATGTGCAAAAATCGTTCATTCTATTTGCGAATCCTTTTATATTTTCTGTTAAAAAAATCCATTTAACGTACCACTTTATTATTAATAATATGATAAGACGAAGGCTTTCTCGAAACGTCGTTATCGGATCAAAAATTACTTTGATGTCGATATTAGAACTGGATCAAAGAATTCGTTATAAAATTGAAGTTTCTCAGTAAGCATTTATATAAAAAGACAAGTAATTTATAATGAACATATAAATATTGTAGGCATTTTAAATTATATTATGTATTTTAAGTAAACTAGAGATTATCTCTCTTATTTTCCTAGTGAACGGTGATAAATACTCAAAATAAACCAAGATCACATAACTAGGGAGAAAAGATTGCAAGTAAACTTTTCCTTTCAAGTAATGTAAATTAATATAATTACGTAAATTATTCAGAAAATAGCTGTCAGTCACGACTCCGTCCGCGTGGAATTAAAAAAAACTATGTGTTCTTCCAGATTACGTTCTACATCGCTGGGGCGTTTCGGAGATACCTTTAAACAAACATCTATCCATCTATCTAAACTGTCGCAGTTATAATATTATTAAGATTTCTAAGAAGATCTTGTGAAAATTTCTTTTTTAATAAGAATCTGAAATAACAAGATAGGTGGAGACCCTAAGTGGTCGTAGGCGTTATTTTGTTGATCAACAATTTAATTTGCCTTCAAGCTCTTATCCCTAATAACGCAATTACCTCAACATAAATTTCCCTTAAATTTATAAAAGCCCTTTTACGTCGTGTTATCAAAGCAACAGTGTTGTTATTAAGTTGTAAGTACCCTTTGTACTTAAGTCGCGTTACATCAAAGCTTAAAAGAACGCAATTGCGATAGAGGAGGCTTAATAAACAAAAACTTATTAAAATTATTATTATAATTATAATTAGAAAAGCAAAATATATTTTATTTATGAATTACGTACATTGTAATCATGTATATGAATAATACTACGAAATATGAGGTTTAAAATTAATTCTTTAACCCTCTCAATTCGTCGAAATTTTTTGTAGAAAAAAAATTTTTTTTTAGTAAAGCCATACTTACGTAATTTTCTCTATACTAGTTCAGTAGATTTTTTTTAATTAGTTGTTCGTCACACTAGACACCATCGAATTAAGTAAATTAACTATTTTTTTTAACTATTATTCTAATAGTAAGACTAACTATTTTAATAGTAAGATTCGAACCCACGAGTCGAGATCATTTGTCCAAACCTTTAACCATAAGTCTGTTAATTGATGTTCGATAATGAATAAATGATTCGGTTATTTTTGGTGCAAATGAACGAAGAGGTTCGCGAGCAAATATCATTATAAGCTTTCCCGGAATTTTTATTATCAACTTCGCTCAATTCCACTGAAAGCATCATGAAATTATGTTTGTTAATTATACGCTGCCTTTGTTAATTTTCTCATATAGGTAGTTGTTGATTGGGTTTCATCATTGACATCATAATTTGCTTTATGTATTATTAAATGAATGCATGAATGAGTAAAAAGACAAATTAATTTTATTAAAGTAACATGGTAATTGATAGAGAACTTTCTAAACAAGATTATATAAACAGTATTTAGGTTATTTGCAATTTTTAAAGACGGAAATAATAAAGGAAATTTACTAAGTATACAAATCTGCTACATAGAGTATAAACTAGCTGCTTTCTTTTTATTTTTCTAAGCGTTTTAAGAAGGCAAAGTCTTTTATTTCTTCCCTAATTGAATATGTCGCTTTTGCCCTTTAGATTCGTAGATATAAAGGTTAATTACTCTGCTCATCAATCTCAATTCGTTTTATCTTTGACTGACCATAATCCCCGCTCGTTTAGATTTAACAATTTCTCATATAAAAGAAGTCATGATGTGAAGGTTAATTACCTTTGGGTGTTTTTTTAAAATCAATAAATCGTAAATGTTTTTGGATATTTAAGTCTATTGTTCTACACAAATAATTATTGAATTACATTTAAGGGAAGTCCTCTTCTACTTCCCATTTTTTCCTTATAAGAAAAAGGGTGGGAAGGGAAAGAGGACTAAATTAGGTCTACGGGACGCACACTCATCAGACGAAACTTAGGATTGCTTCCACTTCACGCCTGTCTTCTGTGTGGTCGTAGTATTTCACTGAGCGAGCCGGGCCAATTCGTGCGAAGATGTTAAAGCGGGCTCTACCACTGTTCCTTTCTTTTGAATTCACGATAAATCGAGAAGGATGTGAAACTGTGTTGCCGGGAAAGGCGCGGTAGAACAGGAAAACCATCCTATAAATAAGTTTCTCGATCAATAATGAAACAATGGATTAATCTGTTTGTGTGGGGGACGTCTCGTATAAGACAATAAATATTTCATTCCATTTTCTTTTCCCCCAAACGAATTAATCACTTTCCAGTAAATAGAGCTCTATTTTACTCGTACAAGGTTCTTTGGATTATCAAAGATAGAAGCGAATGAGAACATGACCCAGAGAAATATGCATGAAATATGAAATATATAACACGAGTAGACTTTCGAAAATCATCATAGCTTTAAGAATATAATTGGATATTTAATAGAGAAAACGTTTAATGTAATTTACTGAAATTCTAAAATATACTTACTCCTATAGAAAGTTATCCGATCAATAACTTGATCTAATTCTTTGTCTAGTTATCTGAACTTTTCTTGGGTGTGTTGCCGCCTATGTGAAAGTTACCTAATTTACAGCTAAGTATAGAGGCTGGTCGAGAATAAATAGGCAAACAATCTGATATTATACTTCTTTGAAATAGCTTTAAAAATATATTTCAAACTGTATATTATTTTTCCTTTCATCGTAATGTTAGCTTTTGTTTAATTCACGAAATAACCGTGACTCACTTGTTTTTCCATAATACAGATTTTCCATTACGTTGGTAGAGAGGATGTTTACTATCATATATCTTAATTTGACCTACTTTGTGACGAATTCCCATTTATATGTATGTTTTGTGATGTTTTTATAACAAATATATCATTTTGTTACAGGTACAAACTATACCAATCATAATATGACAAATATTTTATAATTTAAAACTAAATTCGTATAATATTCTTCCATAAGTATTTGTGAAATCTCAGTGTAAAATAACTTTATATTTACAACAATAGATTAAAAATCAAACGGTGTTTAAAAAGTGCACAGAAAAATGACAGTGTATTAATCGCGTTTATTCTCGCCATAGACAATTAAATCAATAGTAATATAAAATATCATAATGTCGTCGCGTACTGGTCAACGTGGTACATCGGTGGCGACCAGTCAGAGGAAGTACCGCTCCCGGTCTGCCCCGCGGTACGACATGGAGAAGAAGGCAAAGAAAAAGGATTTACGCACATCAGGGACTAACAGCCTGGTATCGATACCCAACAGCATGAAACTCATCATGCTCAACAGTGGCCTCATCTCATTTGGTATGTATATACTGTGTATATCTATAGTCATTACTTACATTTAGATCAGTAAGAACACTTTTTTCTGTTAACATCTGCTTACTAGCATTTAAAAGATACTGCGCAAATTCTACAGTTTAGTCATCACTTTAGCATTAGCTAATGTCTATAGATAGATATTAGTACCTACTATTGTTATAGATGTTTTTAGGTTATCAAAATACTTGTTATTACTTTTTTCAAATATCTTGACGGCTCAAGGCCATCGGCGTGCTGCGCAGTGCCCTCTTCACACATCCCGCAACGCCCCTCTACACCTAAAATTGTGTTCTGCGCAGCGACTCGCGCGAATTTTAGAGCTACCAAGATGTTTGAAAACAATAATAATAAGTCGATGGTAGAAATGACAATATAAGCTTATTGAAGATACTGAGTCTTGTGTTATAAGAAGTTGATTTAACTTTGTAATAGTTATCTTGGGACTCGGGATTGTGTCCTCTAGGGCATAGTTATCGTTATAATAAGAAGATTTTCATGTTCCGTTTACAACTAAACATCTTTCTTATTACTTCGTATATTAAATCCACACTAAGTTCTATCTCTCCTTATAATCCTAGTAGGTGCACTTCTGATATTGTCTATTAATATTCCATCTGTTTTCATCTTGAAGAAAACGGATTCAAGTACCTACTAGATGTGCACGGACTTAAAATAGCCGCGTTCCAGATGTAGGCAGAATTTTCCATTACGCTGCACCGCATCCAAACGTCACTAACTGTATTAGATTTGATATAGTAAGAGGAATACAAATTAAACTGATAAATGTTGGATACATTTCAAATTGTATAGTGCCAATAAATATCATACAATATTTTAGTCAACTTTACTAAAACCCAGAATTTAAATTAATTGTAAAATTTAAAAAAAACAGTGTAATTTTACACAAACTATCAAAATTTTTTTTCACAAAAATGTTCCTACAGAGATATGTTTGCATTTTTTCAATAAAGCTTTACGCCGTTGATATCAATTTGAGCTTTTAGTAAAAAATTAGTCATATATATTATAGTCACATATATTTAAAACATGTACAAATCAAAATTAATAAATTTTAAAAAACTGTCCCCGAAATCATTAAAATAAAAAAATCTTTTGCAAATTGCAAAATACCATAAAAGCATCTAAGATAAAAACTGAACAAAGAAAACTGAAGTGTTTACGTCTCTGCTATCTGGAAACTTCGAGAAGTATTGAGGTGGCCACTTGTATGCGCTTTCAAAGAAATAAATCTGTTTTCAGCGCCTTGAATCGAGTTCATAGCAATAAAATAGCCCTTCAATACTGCTAGCCTTGCTAACATCAAGAATTCGAATTAAAAAGTTATAAATTCAAGGAGGTTGTATGAATGAGTTTCAATTAGTTTCTTACAATGAAATCTTTTAGTGAGTTTCAGTGACCCTTGCGAGATATCTTATTATATTAACATTTACTCGAAATGTGTCAAGTTTTATGCAGCAAAATAATAAACCACTTCCACTCTCAAAATATTCCGCGCAGTTAAATAATTAAAAACGAAGAGCAATTTCATTTGAACGATACGTCAAGATGTTATCTTTTTAAATGTAAAAATAAACACGAATAATATTTATATTTTGCAAATTTTCTCTTTGAGTTCGCTGGTGCTATATTTAATGGAAGCGCTTTTGAATTTTATATAAAATTAATAAATTGAAATTTATAATGATACCAACTGGTCCCGTACTGCGCTGAAATGCGTCAATATGTCCTCACCGAGAAGCCTCTCGGCCTAGAGCCTACCCAAATAGAATGACTAGGTATTAGTCAATAAATTCCAAAATATGTGTGAATTTAACCAACATACACTGGGCCAGCGTGGTTGACTAAGACCTATGTAATGCCAAAAACAAATAACGCCAATTTTTTTTTTACATTTAGGGTTCCTTCTTCATAAAGCTTAACCAGTCATATCACAGTATTGCTTAGGCAATATAAATGCAAAGAATGATTGGTTGGACGTTTGATTTCACGTAATTCTAAAACCGTTTATCTGATCAAGTTAAAATTTGAATTTGGGTTAGATGATGAGCAGGACAAGCGCATGGGCTACTAATTAAGATTTATTTTAAACTGAATAGTCTTCAAAAAATCTTTACGACGATGTAGCATTTTCGTAGGCTTGTAAATACTAGCATAATTTAATTTATTAGCGAATCCATAAATTAACTCTCTTAATTTTTAATAAATTTTGTAATGTAACGTACGGAAAATTTGTTCGTAATTAAATTAACGAGGGCATGTTTTCTTTGCGCTCAATTTACCGCACATATACGTGTTCATAAACGAACATTAATAACAAATTTATAATGGGTTTAACGATGTATTTGGTAACAGGCGTTGAAGCTAAGTGGATCTTTCCGAGTATATAGTACACTTTTATTTTTTCAAATATTATGGTAGCCGAAGGCCACGAGTACGCTGCGCAGTGCCCTTTCCCGCATACCGCTACGCCCCGCCCCGTTAACTTAAAATGGTGTTCTGAGCAGCGACTCGTGCGTAGTTCTGAGCCTCCAAGATATGTCATAACTACTAAACCTCTACACCTGACAAGGATAATAATACGATAAAGAAACCACAATACTAGTTTCACTACGCGTTCACCGCTTGCTCGCATTCCTCAATTAATTAAGATAATCAGACATAACAGTAATAATACTTTCAAACGGCGACGTGAATAAAGAAAAACGATCGCACGACTGATAGGTGATTGCAACCGACTACCCTTTCCGCAGTATCCGGAGCAGTCCAGCGAAAGTTTTCCAATTATCCACATGTACGAGGAGACCACAAAAGAAATACCGTTAACCCATATTTAGCTGGTACATATGACGATGACACATGGAACTCTACGTCAGTTTCACAAAAAACGTTTGAAATTCTATAAAGAATTCATTAAACATTAGGGAGTAAAACATCTTATATTTTCTTAATTTTATCTTAATAATAGACATCTCGGCGAGCTTAATTAGCAGGTGCTCAGAACGACTTCCTGACTCTTTGTCGCTTGTTAACCGTCGCGTTGAGCGTTAATTTGCAACTGACACCGGCCC
Organism: Papilio xuthus; assembly: GCF_000836235.2. Lineage (NCBI taxonomy): Eukaryota > Metazoa > Arthropoda > Insecta > Lepidoptera > Papilionidae > Papilio > Papilio xuthus. Next base: position 5,181,783 of record NW_013530507.1, on the reverse strand, counting down.
CTTTGTAAGAAATGTTCTGGGGAAGACACCTTTGAAATATAATTATTAGAAGAATAAGTTATCTTATTGTGTCAATAGGAAACAGACTGAAAGTATCAATTAACTTGGGGATACCCTTTGTTATTTAACGACGCAAATATAAATAAAATGCTGGTGGTAACATTGTTCTATAGTTTTTTGACTGAATGCATAAAAGATACATGTATAGTCGCAATGCAATAGAAATAAGAAATTATAATGAGAGATCTCAGCGGTTGTCATTTTTTGTTTACTAGCTGTCGCCGGCGACTCCGTCAGCGCGGAATTAAAAAAACTTAATTAGTAGCCTATGTTTTCTTCCAGACTATGTTCTACATCTATACCAAATGTCATCGAAATCCGCTCACCTGTTCTGAAGATACCTTCAAATAAACATCCATCCAAACATTCACATTTATAATATTAGTAAGAAGTAAGATTAGTAAGATGGATTTATTTAGGAAAATTTAATTAGACTATACAAATATGTCTTTTTTTAATAAGTTTATGATTACAGTTTTATAAAGTAAAATTGTTTAAATGCATTTGTTGTAATTTCTCATGTCCATTAAATTCGATTGTAGGTGATATATTTTTAAGATGTCATTTTGTAGTAAATATAAGTTGTAAACGTAACATTTTTGTCAAACATTTGAAATATATGAATGAAATTATTTTGTCATCCTTGATTAATATTCAAATTAAATAAGAGTAATTAAAAATATACATTTAAGGTTATTTATAAATTAATAATGTAGTATAAAATTGTTTTATAAAAACAAACTGGAGAACGTACTATAACCGGGTCAAGAGAATAACAAAAGAAAACCGAGATTGAAACACGGAGTATACTCGTAGTTTTCTAGAAACGTGTGGAAAAATACGATTTAATTTAATTTTAAATTCTATTTGAATCAAAATAAGGATCTTAATACGCCGTTCTGTCGTAGTTCTACGACCTGAAGCTTTAAACATCATTAATACTATTGAGAAATTTTACAAAAAATTGAACTCGTAACTTTCTCCCAATTTGTGTAGGACAGTTATACGTATCTGTTCCAGCCTTACTAATAATATAAATGCGAAAGTAACTCTGTATGTCTGGCTGTCTGCCTTTCTGTCCTTCTTTCACGCAAAAACTACTAAACTGATGTACATATATGAAATTTGGTACTCAGATAGTGTAGAGCATGGGGAAGGACATATGCTATTTTTTAACGCGAAAAAGGGGTTGTAAGTCGTTCAAAATGGGGGTGGAATTATATGGAAATATCGTCGTTTTTATTTTATATAATTCTTCAAATGTTAAATTAATCTATAGCCCGTATTAAAATTCTGAAGATAAGAAGCGCTTTTAAAATAAAGAAAGGAATTTTCTCGCGTGTTGATTTTAGCTAAAAGGGTCTGTTAGGAAGGAGTAAGGACATTTCAAAGACGGTTCTCTCCACAACGCGCCAGTCGGCTTCTTTTACAAATGACCCACAAAAGCAACAAAACACAAACAAAAAGGAAGCACCAAGTACTTCTTTTATCTTTGCCAATTAGCTTGTTTCGTCCTTTTCATTTAAAAATCTATATATAAAAAATATATATATAAATTCAAGCTGTTGGTTTTTCAGACAAAACTCATCTTTTATAATTTAATTTTTAATATCTATCAAAATTTTTCTTATATAAATATGTATAAATCAATTGCTGTTCGTTTGTCTCGCTAAAACTAGCGAACGGCTCAACAGATTTATCTTATCTTGGCTTTGGAATGTTCGTTGAGGTCTAAGGAAGTTTTAAAAGGTGAGAAAAATTCGAATATTGCCGGGAACTAATTAATTTTTATTTTCATTCCACGCGGACGAAGTCGCAAGCGACAGCTAAAATTGAATAAAAAAAGAAAAATTTTGATAGATATTAAAAATTAAATAATAACAAATGAGTTTTGTCGGAAAAAAAAACAGCTTGAATATAATAGTTTTAAAAGAAATTTTAAAAAATAATCTATATGTATGATAGTATTATATTTATTCTCAATATATTAATATGTGACTGCGTCTAGTTAATTGCGTTAAACGATCACCCTATATGGTCGCCATTTTAATATAATATAGTTCATATTATCTCCTTTCTGTTACGTATCAGAGATGTTTGACTGACCTACTTTGTAAAGTGCTATGTGTAGTTATGAAGCAAAACGTCGCCACTGTGTCGGCACCTCTTGTTTATTAGGTCGCATTGAACATTGCTCGTTCATTTCATTACAAACTCGGACTATATTATATAATATACTCATACACTGTACATAGTAAATATATTTACTTTATTTTGAGTTAAAGATATTTTTTTCTACTTTAACATTAATTTTATTAGATTAAAAGATTAATCTTCATTTTAATCCCGCTATTAGGCTTGTAGGGTAGACTTCGAGCCTCTGAATGGGACTTCTATATGATCATCATCATCCCACATGTATAGTGAGATGATGATGATGATTATATTGTATTGTATGTATTTAAGTTTTGTTTAGTTTAATATCCAATCCAGATCCAGGTTTTTGATTAAAAATACCTAGATTTGTACACCTCTT